>NC_133652.1:61780567-61971204 GCF_009905375.1 Apium graveolens
GGTTACATTCTGAACTAGCTGGGTCCATCACTACTTGGCAAGAACTTGCGCAAAAGTTCCTGGTAAAGTTCTATCCAATGGCGAAAGTTGCGGCTATGAGGAGTGCTCTTACTCAATTTGCGCCGCAGACTACAAAATCCATGTGCGAAGCTTGGGAGCGCTATAAGGAGATGTTGAGAAAGTGTCCACATCATGGTATGCCTGATTGGATGGTGATCACTGGTTTCTATAATGGTTTGGGGGCCCAATCTCGGCCCATGCTCGATGCAGCAGCTGGAGGCGCCTTGTGGGCCAAAAGCTATACTGAGGCTTATAATCTTATTGAGACTATGACTGCAAATGAGCATCAAAACCCAACTCAAAGGATGATGCCTGGAAAGGTAGCAGGTATTCTGGAAGTTGATGCAGCTACAACTATTGCAGCACAGCTCTAAGCGCTGTCTTTGAAGGTCGATTCTCTAGCCACCTATGGAGTCAATCAGATAGCTATGGTCTGTGAGCTTTGTGCAGGTTCTCATGCTATGGATCAGTGTTCCCTTGTTAATGAATCTGTTCTATATGTGAACAATTATCAGCGACCGCAGCAGCCTGTGCCAGCTACTTATCATCCTAACAACAGAAATCATCCAATTTTCAGCTGGAGCAATAATCAGAATGCTATTCAGCAACCATATCAGCAAGGCGTAAGTAAACAGTTTAATCCACCTGGATTCCAGCAACCGCAACATTATGCTCCAAGGCAATCATATCCTCAACAAGAAGGTGTTGTTCCACCTTCTAGTGCTGATTTTGAGAAACTCAAGTTGTTGTGCAAAAGTCAGGCTGTTTCCATCAAGACCTTGGAAAATCAAATCGGTCAAATAGCCAATGCAATGCTCAATCATCAACCTGGCACACTTTCTAGTGATACTGAAGTGCCAGGAAGGAAGGAAGCTAAGGAGCATGTCAAAGCTATTACCTTAAGGTCTGGAAAAGTTGCTGATGCTGAAAAAGCAAAAGACGGAGAAACTGAAGTTGGTGATGAAGAAGCTAAGCAAAAGGAGAAAGCGACAGAACCAAGGAAGACTACTGTTGAACACACTCTACCTAAGGGTAATACAGGGGAGAAACAGCTCTATCCTCCACCACCTTTCCCTAAGAGATTGCAACAACAAAAGCTGGATAAGCAGCTTGGTAAGTTTCTGGAGGTGTTCAAGAAACTTCACATCAACATACCTTTTGCTGAGGCTCTGGAGTAAATGCCTAGTTATGCGAAATTTATGAAGAGTATTCTTTCAAGGAAGGTGAAACTGGATGACCTTGAGACCGTTGCTCTAACGGAAGAGTATAGTGCTGTGTTGCAATAAAAATTACCTTCAAAGCTTAAAGATCCAGGTAGCTTCACCATTCCTTGCACCATTGGCAAGTTGTCTTTTGACAAGTGCCTGTGTGATTTGGGAGCAAACATCAATCTGATGCCGTTGTCTATCTTCAAAAAGTTGAATTTTCCTGATCCAAAGCCCACCTACATGTCTCTACAATTGGCTGATCGTTCTATTACATACCCACGAGGCATGGTGGAGGATGTGCTAGTAAAGGTGGATAAGCTCTTCTTTCCTGCAGACTTTGTCATTCTGGATTTCGAGGAAGATAAGAAGATTCCCATAATTTTGGGGAGACCTTTCTTGGCTACAGGCCGTACATTGATAGATGTGCAGAAATGTGAACTTACTATGCGGGTGCAGGATCCTGATGTGACATTCAATGTATTCAAAGCGATGAAATTCCCTACAGAAGACGAGGAGTGCTTAAAGGTGGATTTGATTGATTCTGCGGTAACTTCAGAACTTGATCATATGCTAAGGTCTGATACCTTAAAGAAAGCCTTAGTGGGGGAATTTGACAGTGATGATAAGGATGGAAATGCGCAACTACAATATCTAAATGCTACTCCTTGGAGGCGAAAGCTAGACATGTCGTTTGAATCTCTTGGTACTTCTGACCTCAAGAATGCTGAAGGAAAGCTCAAACCATCTATTGAGGAAGCACCTACTTTGGAGCTTAAACCATTGCCTGAACACTTGAGGTATGCTTTTTTAGGTGATGCATCTACTTTACCAGTTATTATTGCATCTGACCTTTCAGGTAGTGAGGAGGACAAGCTCTTGAGGATCTTGAGGGAATTCAAATCGGCTATTGGATGGACTATAACAGACATAAAAAGGATCAGCCCTTCGTATTACATGCATAAAATTCTGCTAGAGGAAGGTAGTAAGCCGATGATTGAACAACAGCGAAGACTTAATCCTATCATGAAAGAAGTAGTAAAGAAAGAAATTCTGAAGTGGCTGGATGCAGGAATCATATATCCTAATTCTGACAGTTCTTGGGTGAGCCCCGTGCAATGTGTACCTAAGAAAGGAGGTATTACAGTGGTAACAAATGAGAAGAACGAGCTCATTCCCACTCGAACAGTCACAGGATGGAGGGTATGCATGGACTACAGAAAGTTGAACAAGGCCACAAGGAAGGATCACTTTCCTCTTCCATTTATTGATCAGATGCTTGACAGGTTGGCCGATCATGAGTATTATTGTCTTCTGGATGGCTATTCGGGGTATAATAAGATTTGCATTGCACTAGAGGATCAAGAAAAAACTACCTTCACTTGTCCATTTGGCACGTTTGCTTTTCTCAGAGTTTCGTTTGGCTTATGTGGCGCACCTGCCACTTTTCAGAGATGTATGATGGCTATATTCTCTGATATGATTGGAAATAATGTCGAGGTGTTCATGGACGACTTCTCCGTCTTTGGACATTCGTATGATGAATGTTTGAATAATCTTCGTGCGGTGCTCCAAAGGTGTGTGGAAACTAATTTGGTGCTCAATTGGGAAAAATGTCACTTTATGGTGCTTGAAGGCATTATTCTTGGGCATAAGGTCTCTAGCAAGGTTCTTGAGGTGGACAAAGCCAAGGTGGGAGTCATTGAAAACCTTCCACCACCTATTTCTGTGAAAGGAATCCGTAGTTTTCTTGGTCATGCGGGTTTTTATCGGCATTTCATCAAGGACTTCTCGAAGATATCTAAGCCGTTGTGCAACTTGCTCGAGAAGGATGTGCCTTTCAAATTTGATGATGAATGCTTGACGGCATTCGAGACTCTCAAGAAGAGTTTGATAACTGCACCAGTTATTACGACACCTGATTGGACAGAACCTTTTGAGATGATGTGTGATGCGAGTGATTATACGGTGAGCGCAGTTCTTGGGCAGTGAAAGAATAATCTCTTTCATGTGGTCTACTATGCTAGTAAGACTTTAAATGGAGCTCAAATGAACTACACCACTACTGAGAAGGAGCTCTTGGCTATAGTCTTTGGTTTCGAAAATTTTTGATCTTATTTGCTTGGGACAAAGGTGACAGTGTTCACTGATCATGCGGCCATTCGCTATTTGGTTTCCAAGAAGGATTCGAAGCCTAGACTTATTCGTTGGGTGCTCTTGCTACAGGAATTTGAGTTAGAGATCAAGGATCGAAAAGGTACTGAGAATCAAGTAGCTGACCATCTCTCTAGATTGGAGAATCCCGATTCTACTTCACATGATAATACATTGATCAACGAATCTTTTCCGGATGAGCAGTTGTTCGCAGTTCAGGAGGAAGAGCCATGGTTCGCAGATATTGTGAACTATCTTGTCAGAAATATAATGCCTCCTAATATGAATACAGCTCAAAAGAAGAAGTTTCTGCATGAGGTGAAGTGGTATATGTGGGAAGAACCGTATTTGTTTAGACAAGGAGCTGACCAGATCATCAGGAGATGTATCCCATTCTGTGAGATGGAGGGGATATTACGAGACTGCCACTCCACAGTTTATGGTGGACATTATGGTGGTGAGAAGACGACAACTCGTATTCTGCAAGTAGGTTTTTTCTGGCCTAATTTGTTTAAGGATGCTCATCAGTTCATTTTAAGGTGTGATTGTTGCCAAAGAGTGGGGAATCCTACGAGGAAGGATGAGATGCCGTTAAATGTGATGCTTAAAGTCGAGGTCTTTGATGTTATGGGAATCGATTTCATGGGACCATTTATCTCGTCCTGCAATAATCAGTACATCTTGCTGGCAGTCGATTATGTCTCAAAATGGGTAGAAGTCAAGGCTCTACCGACGAATGATGCAAAGGTAGTGTTGAATTTTCTTCATAAGCAGATTTTCAAAAGGTTTGGAATACCACGAGTAATCATAAGTGATGAGGGGTCGCATTTCTGCAATTATAAGTTCACTTCTATGATGCAGCGCTACAATGTGAATCATCGTGTCACTACTACCTATCATCCGCAAACGAATGGTCAAACAGAAGTGTCTAATAGAGAGATTAAGCGCATTCTAGAGAAAGTTGTTTGTCCGTCAAGGAATGATTGGTCTTTAAAGCTCGATGAAGCTGTTTGGGCTTACAGAACAGCGTACAAGACTCCACTTGGGATGTCCCTGTTTCAACTTGTTTATGGTAAGGGATGTCATTTACCTGCGGAGCTTGAGCATAAGGCCTATTGGGCGTTGAAGAAGTTGAACCTTGATCTAGATGCAGCTGGAAAGAAGCGAATGCTTCAGTTAAATGAACTTGATGAATTTCGACTCCAAGCGTACGAGAACAACAAAATGTACAAGGAAAAAGTGAAAAGGTGGCACGACAGGAATCTATATCCTAAGTCATTTGTGTCGGGGCAACAAGTTCTCTTATTCAACCCTCGTCTCCGACTTTTTCCGGTAAAGTTGAAATCAAGGTGGTCTGGACCTTTTATTGTCAAAACTGTGTTTCCACATGGAGCGGTGGAGATTTGTGAGAATGATCCGGGCCAAGCATTCAAGGTTAATGGTCAGCGTTTGAAGCATTACTATAGGAACACGGCAAACCGAGAAGTGGTTAGTGCCGTATTATTGTCAACTTAAGCGAAGTACCCTACATCAAGCTAATGACGAAAAAGAAGGGCTTCTTGGGAGGCAACCCATGATTTGTGACTATAGGAACCCTTAGAAGTTAGTAACCTATCCAAAACCACAAAAAAATCAGAAAAATCAGGCCAAATTTTTTTGCAGAAGGTCCCTGAGCACCTGCTGAGCTCTGCTGAGCGACCGCTCAGGGCCCGACTGCCTGAAAATTTTTAAGCCTAATAAAAAGCCAAAAAAATCAGAAAAAAAAAATCAAAACACAGCCCACAGCCCACGAGCTATTTTCCCATAAACCCACATTTTTAACCCTCAAACCCACTCCTAATCAAATTTTAACCATAATCTTTACCCTATATATACATACAACTATTCCATATACTCCCCCATACACTTTCAACCTTAAACTCTCTCCCATATTCAAAAACACAATTCTTAAGCACTTTTTTCTCAGTTTCAATGGCACCCAAGAGATCCAGGACTATTGATAGCAGCAACACTGTTCCTACTGCTGATTCTTTGAGGGGTACTGCTGCGAGACCTCGTTTGTTTGATAGGGCTGCTGAGGAGGAGTATACTAGGCTTCTGGATAAGCTGATTTTGAAGGAGAGGGGATTCTTACCATCGGGGAGGGATGGTGAGTTGTTGCCAATGATTGCTGAAAAGGGTTGGATTTCTTTCTGTGAGTCGCCGGAGGCGGTTCCGATGAGCGTGGTTCACGAGTTCTATGCGAACGCAAAGGCCGAAAAGAATAGGTTTTCTGTTGTGCGTGGGCTAACAGTGGATTATCATCCTGAGGCGATTCGCCGTGTGATTGGGCAGCGACAGCGGAAGCCCACAGAGGAGAATTGGAATGAGAAGACTGATTTTGACTTGGATTTGATTTGTGCTACTCTCTGTAGGCCGGGCACGGTTTGGACGTTCAAAACTGGGACTAACGAGTATCATCATTTTCCGGCGATTGCGATGAATAGGTATGCCCATGCATGGAATGCCTTTATTTGTGCTAATATTCTGCCTACTTCACATGCACATGAGATTACAGTTGAGCGAGCACAGTTGTTATGGGGTATTTTGAATGAGGAGTACTATGTGGACCTTGGTGAGTTCATCTACCAAGGAATTCTGAAGTTTTTGAGGGGAGCGAAGCACATAAACATCCCTTATGCATCTACTGTTACAAAGCTTTGCCGAGCAGTGGGAGTTCAGTGGCCTTCTCATGAGCAGTTGCAGCTGCCGGTCGCTCCTATTGATTCCGGAACTCTGAATGTGATGCAAGAGTGGACTGGTGGAGAGCCCGAGGAGCATGGGCTGGGTTATCGTCTTTCAGGTGGACGTCCAGCAGCTGGTGCTACCATGGCTAGACCGGGGCGTGATGAGGCAGGCTCTTCTAGAGCTCAGAAGGGTGCTGGGATGGCTGATGCCCAGTATAGGAGGCTTTCGAGGAGGATGGATGCTATGTACGAGATGCAGAGCAGGTTTGCTCAGGAGCTCACCCTTTCACTTGGGACTGCTTTTAGAGGCCTTGGAGCTGACATCCAGTGGCCCATTTTTGGTGAGGACTCTGCGTATCCGCCACCTGATACTCCACCCTCTGAGAGTGATGATGATTTCTCCGAGTAGGTATACCCTGTGTTCCTTTCTACTACCTTCACTGGGGACAGTGAGGATTTTAAGTTTAGAGGTGGTAGTTAAGGAATATTTTATGTGTGTCTCATATAGTTGCATATTCATGATAGTTTAGTTCATATAATTGCATATTTTTGCCATATAGTTTTTTTTTATAACTTTATTTATCATGCCATTTAGCTCATACATTTACCATGATCCCTTTTGCGTTGCTTTACCAATTGATTTGTGATGTTGATGCGAGTGTAGTGATAGCATTAGAGTGATGTTGAGTCTTGTAGGTTGACGTGCATGCTAGAAACACTTGTAATTTTACTAAGTCTTAGAGAATGCTTAAAGACTAGATTGTTGTCATGGTTGATGGTTTTTGAGGTTAATCTATTGATTATGCTTAGAATTTATAGTAGGTTCTTAGTGATAAAAGGCATGAAAAGAAAAAATTGGAGTAAAAATAATTGGAATTCATTGCTAAGTGTGGCTAGGCGTCAAATGGCTAGTAGCCGGATCGTATTTTTATGCGAGTAGTCTAGGGTTGAGCAAGATGGAGCGTAACGCACTTGCTCGGAAATTTAGAAAAATAATAGAAAAAAAAGAAAAGAAAAAAAATAAAGAGTTAATGCATAATTGATCACGAGTGGGCTCTTTGGTATTCGAGTTATTAAGTTCTTAGGGTACTTTGTGCCTAGTGACCTAAGGCTTTTATAGTCTGGGATCCACTGACCTAACGCTCGCTAAATGGATGCCATTGTATAAGTCTTTTGTGGACCTCACTCATTGCACGGTCAAATAAGCATTATTGTTGTGTTAAATAATAAGCATGATTCCGTAATAAGCTCTAGTAATCTTGAAGTGTTATAAGTCATTTTGTGCCTAAAATTTATTCTTTGTATAATCATGTGATTTCCTTGAGGATAGTTGAGTTATGATAATTGATCTAGTTTCGAAGCATATCTGTTAAGCATCCGCACACACCACGTTTCTGGTTGCATGTTAGTGTGCATGATTTGATTGATCTTTATTCGCCTAATTGCATTTGTTGAGATGTCGTGAATTGGTTGGTTTGGTCGTAGTGAGGGGGATCACTGCATTTCATATAGATTGCATTCATGCATGTTTTTGTTTTGTTTTTGAGTCTGTGACGCTTGAGGACAAACATCGATTTAAGTTTGGGGGTGTGATAAGTGGCATTTTATACCACTTAGAACGTCTTATAATGGCTTGAATTGATGTCTTGAAAACAATTATTTTGTGTATTTGATGTGTTTTTCTAGTATTTGTGCATTTCAGGGTATTACTTGCATTTGTGGAGAGATTTCGTCAAGAATAAGCCTTAGTGTATGCTTGGCATTGCAACTGAGAAGTTAGGAGCAGATGCAGTAAAGAACGGGAGCAAAAATAGAGTATTTTCCAGAAGGGGTATGGGCGCCCACTCAGCCTGGCTGAGTGGCCGCTCAGGGAGCTGGGCGCCCGCTCAGGATTGCTGAGTGGCCGCTCAGGGACGTAAATTAAAATAATTATTTTTAGACTCCTAATTCTCTTGAGCTTCCGACTTCTGAGATAGCTGGGTTTTGTGGGACTCCTATATAAGTAGTTTTCAGAGACGTTTCACGGGGTGTAGAATCGTAGTATCAATCGAGGAGCAAGAAGATAAGGAAGAAGACCGTTTTAGCACATCGCAACAAAGAGGAAGCATAGTTTCTTATGATTCTTTATTTCGTTGTAACAGTGGATGCTAGTTTTCTTTACTTTGAACCTATTTACTCTTGTGACGTACTCTGGTTTAATATAAGTAGTTTATTTAGTTATTCTCGTGTGTTTTTTATCATGTTTTTATATGAACCCATGGTGACGATGAGTTCAATCATGGGCTAATCGTGATCATGGGGTCGTAACGGATTTACTATGAAATTCTTTAATTAGTTATTTAATACCTTAGTGTGTGATGATTGTATGATATCTAGTAGTGGTTGTGCTTATTTGTCTTATGTGCGCCGCGAACATATAAGATAGGGTGTTAATCTCTTGTGAAGCGACGGTGGATCTTGAGGTTTAGAACTTGCCATGCTAGCATAGGTTCATGTATATGTATACATGATTAGTGGGTAACTCTAACCGTTTTACTTGCCCTGTGTAATCATAAGATATAACTTGTGCTTAAATCGTTATGTTGTCAAATTCTGTAGACATATAGGGTCTCAACATAATTGATGCCTATTCAACTTCTATCTTAATTATGGATATTTGGTAGAATGGTATAAATACAACGAAAGTTGGCTTTTATCAGTTTCGTGTTGTTTGATTAATGTCATCACCGTTACATGCTAAGGGTAATAACAATAACTATTGAAGGAAGTAGTAATGAAGTTGTGATCTCTTGTGTGTTTAATATTGTTAATTCAAGTATCAATTAAGTGTTTAATTCTCGTAGCTAATTGTAGTTAATAATTAGTTAATCAAATCTAAGTGTTATTGTCTTGACATTGAGAAGTAATTATACATTGGTGAGTAAGTGTAATTGAACATAATTAGTCTGAGTCTCTGTGGGAACGAACTAGAAAGTATTCTATATTACTCGCGAACGCGTATACTTGCGTATATTATTAGCGCGTGTTTTTGCCCTAACACTATGGAAACTGTGTCAATGACCCAACAGTTGCCTACCCTAGCTACCAAACCAACAACAATTTCAAAATCCAAATCAAAGAAAGCCCCCTCTGGTATCTCTCAAAAGATGCCAGTTGCAAAATCCACTAAAACCAAAGAGGGGAGTGTGAAGGTGGGCAAGGCAGGTGAGGGAAAGGGTGAACATAAAAGAAACCCTAAGGATAAGGATGGAGAGTTGAGTGGTTCCTAGCCAAGCCACACTGCAGTTTCTCAACAAACTGCAGTGATTAAAAAGGATAAAAGCTCACTTCTAGTTGCATCCTCCCAAAAGGATGTAACTATTGAACAAAGCTCTCAACCAAGAGCACATGCCAAGAGGGTAAGGGACACAAGCTCACCCCAAACTTATGCTAGAAAGAAGAAATCCAAAACCCTTGGGGATGCATAGGGTACACACATTGTGCAAACTGGTGCTAAAGACACAGTCAGTGCACCCTCTCAAATTCAGCTTGATGTGGCTCCAATAAATGTGGAGTCACATCCAAAATCTCTAGTAATATAAGCACCTCACACTCCAAATTCTCCCACAAACTCTCTGGATATGGATATGATCAACATATCAATTCCTGATCCCCCTTCTTTAACTTTGTTGGGGAAGCCAAAATCTAATGCAAGTGAGCATCATCTTTTAGATGATTTGTTGGCTCACTTGCCAATTCTTTCAGGAACTGTTGAATCATCTGTACCCAAAATATCATCAATCAACACAGAGTCCACAATAGTTTCTATTCCAAGTTCATTCACTTCTACTCTCTCAATGGACATTGCTCATCCGTCGAGTAGTGATTGTATCCCGACGGATAAACTTAACAGCAGTTATCCGTCGGATAACAAAACCACTAGCCCGATGGATATTACTCATCCGTTGAGTGTCTCTGCACAACTTCAAACTTCATTTATTTCTAGTGCAGAAGAATTAGTGGTTGTAAAGTCACTCTTAGGATTGAGGGCAGAGAGTGCTATGAGTGAGAGTCTGGGTTGCTCCCAGGAAAAAGGAGAGTAAAAGAGTGAAAATATGCAATCCATTTCTTCAGAATTGGCAAAAGAAAGTGAGAGGAGTCCCACCTTAGATGGTGAAGGTGAGGGTGTGAGGGTGGGGAGCCAGGGTGAGACCCTGATGCAACAAAAGAGAGAACACGAGAGAAATGCAGGTACAGGAGCTATAAGGATGGATGTCATTGCTAGTGAGTTAATGAATGTCCAGGATGCAGATAGGGAGGGACTATCTCAGTAACCTCAAGCTGTTATAGATTCCACCTCCCTTGATGTTGAGGCATTTACTCACCCTATTCTAGCTTATCAACTTCTAGCTGAACAGGGAAATGACAATGCAGAATGGATGCTCAATCTAGTGTATACCACTCAGTCAATGCTAAGAGCTAAGAATGCCATCACAGCTTTGCCTTCTACAGCTGGTGATGTGGATTATGAGACTGGTGGTTCAGCAGATTTATTTGGTGATGAAGGTGGAGATAGTGAAGAAGAGGCATTGGACATAGGGGGAGAAGTAGGTTCAAGTTCAAGATCAGGAATGCCATCATGGGCATTTTCAAAGCACTATGATGAGCACTACTTCAAGACAACCCTGATTCAACTAATCAATTAGACAAATACTGCTCTTCAAACCTCTACAAATGCCAACACCAAGAAGCCCCTTCAAGCACATCTTGCTTCTCTGCAACTGCAACATATTCAAGGCTTCCAACATGCTAGAGATGTTAACACCATCAAGGGTGATATTGATGAGATGAAGAAGGCCATTTCAGACAAAATGGATTCTAAGCTTCCAGAAGCCACAATGCTTGACATCAAGAGGCAACTAAGGAAAAATTCTGATATTGCAACAAAGATAGATGCTTTGGATATAAGAATGTCAGCTATGGAAGCATCTCTAACAGCCATTTATCTTTATCAAGCCAAACAGACAGATTTACTTCAGAAACTGGTGGCTGCTCAAACCTCCTCCTCTACTCAACTTGATGATAACAAAAAGGGGGAGAAAGGACCAAGTGAGGGGGAGAAGCTTCAAATTCAAATCAGTAAAGTACTTGTGCCAACAATTACTTTCACCAAGCCACCAGTAACAAATAGTATAGATCTGATCAATGCAACATCAACTAATTTAAGAGAAGTTGAAAAGGAGCAGTTGAAGCCAATCAACTGGGAGAAAATTGATGAGGACATACAAAGGAAGTTTGGACTAGTAAAGGAGCCAGTAAATTCAGCCATTCATCACTCTGAAGTCAGACAGATCTCTGTGAATGAAATGAGCATGAACTATCTGGAAAGAGGATAGTCATCCTGCATCAAATCTCCAAAAGCTGAAATTATTCTGAAGCCAAGGGTGAACTATCCAAAATCATTATTATAGAACCCTTTAGACACAGTGTATGAGACACCTAAATCTGATGAGAAGAAGCTTCTGTCAAGGTCAATTGCCTTCTACAAGGATCCAGCTGATTCAGCTTTTAAGAGAAGAATTGCTAAAGTTTTCAGGAATGGGAAAAAAATCTGTGTGGTGGCTGGACATCCTCAATTTGCTCAAGCAAAGAGAGAAGAAAAGGCAAGATTGAAGCAGGAAAAGAAGCAAGCTATTCTAGATGCCAAAAAGGCTAAGCAAAAAAAGAGCAAGCTGCTATCTTGGCCAAGCTACAAGCTGTGAAACCAACACAACAGATTCCTTCTCAGCCATCCAGAATCACTGAATCTCAAGATCCACAGAAGCTAGTTCAATCAGAACAGAAGAAATCTCCAAGACACAAGGAATTGGCCAAAAAAACCAAAAGGAAACTGGATTTTGTTGATAAGGAATTGAAGGATCAGTTTTCTAAGGAATCCACTTCAACTACAACTCAAGCATCAAAACCCACTGTGGTATTTGAAGACATCAAGGTGGTGGATCCTTACAGAAACATTCATGGTGAACCTATTGTGCCTAAGGATGAACCAATAGATTGGGAAAGCCTACCAATTCCTGACTTCAATTTGTCAATCCTTAGCAAGCCAAAGAGAACAAAGTCAAGAACAGTCAAGAAAGTGAAGCTGTCACCTCTCAAATCCAAATCTCTAGTCAAAGCTCAGTCTAAAGTCAATAAGGGAGATTACATGTACTTGTGTGACATCAAGGAATTCTCTGATCTAAATCTCTATCTAGATGAACTAGAAGAAGTTAGAGGAATTGATGCATACAGAAACCTACCTGAAAGGCTAGTTTTCAAGTACAAGGGAGGAAAGGAGATTCAATGGCCACTTCACAGGATCCTTCAAGAAAGCCAAGCTGTACTGATTAAGGTTTATTCATCTTTCAAGAAGAATTTTGGGTTCAGTGTAACTGCAAGAAGATTGGTTCTAAAGAAGATTGAAAAACTGAGGAGTTTTAGAGCTAAAGATGCACTCCCAAAGACTCTAATCATCCCTTACACAGGGAGAAGAGTGCATCTAAGGCCCTACTGGCTGATGGATTCATGGATGACAAAGGAGTGAGAAGATTTTTCAGACCAGAAGACCAATTGAGCATCTCTAGCAATGAGACTCTCTTGGAGATGTAAGAAAAATCAGATAGAAGAAAATAACAGAAAGCTTGGAAAGAGATCCAGACCTTCAAGGAACTAGATAAATCTGCTCAGGCTAGAGGAGCACCTTGAAAATGATTGTGAGCTAAACTTTGTACATTTTGATTATTGAAGCACTTTACAGTTTTATCTATTTACTTTTAAAGTTGTATTTTTAGGGGGTTTTGTTATCATCAAGTTTCTCTTAATTTATGGCTACAATTCCAGTAGATATAAATTGGGGGAGATTGTTGTGTATATGTTGTGAACTTGATGATTTCATTAACAAAACACCTTGATAGATTTTACTTAGTGAAAATTGGAGCACTCGACAGATAAGGATTATAGTCCCAATGGATGACTCAATATAATCCCGACGGATGATGACTTCTTATCCGTTGAGTGAGTAACTTGTGTAATAATAAGTCTGTAGCACATTTCTGCATACACCATTGTTTAGATTCTGTAAGTAGTACTCAAGTCATGTTGACTTTATCTAGATATGCAGAATAGGTTGATTAATTGTACATAGATGATGTCTTGTAATCCTGCATAAATGAAATGAAGTCAAGTGCCAGATTGCTACCCGACGGATAAACAACAATGTCATTCAACGGATGATCAACTAGATAACTCGACGGATGATCATGAACCCGACGGATAAAGAATTCAAACATCTATTGACAGTGACAACACAGTCACATGCGTCGAGTGTATGCAAATGGAATGTGAAAGCCTATTCAACTGGGTTTTAGAGAACAAAGAAGCATTGTCATTTCTATGCTATTATAAAGATATTCAAAGATGCTGGAATAGAGTAATGAAGTAGCATAGTATTAGACTTGATAGTTTTTGTTTTATTATCCCGTCTTATTACTTTGTAATCTTGGTAATATATAAACCAAGAAGCAACAAATAGAATAACTAACTAAGCAACCAAGAGAGAAACATTTGTAAGCTGTATTCTTAGCATTTCTCTGCATTCTTAGTTGTTCTACATTTGTAAGCAGCTGTGAGCATTTTGCTACACAGAGTTCTCTCGATATATATTATATATCTCTGGTGGATACATTCAAATCCACCAGAAAGTTTTTAAAGACTTGTGTTTTTAATTACTTGTGTTTTGATTCTTTTGAAATTATTATTCCGCACTTTGCAAATCAATTCACACTGATATATATATATATATAAATATAAGTTAGAACAATTTTATTTAAGAAAAAGTTTCGAAAATTCCATTCAACCCCCCTTCTGTAATTCTTGTTGAATTGTTAAGGGACTAACAAAGAGATCAGAAATTGAAGCCAAGTCAAAGATCTACAACTGCTTAAATTCTGAAGTGTATACAGACTGAAGCTGGTATTAGTCTTTAAGGATGGTAAAGCTACAAGGACTATAAGTTGTAGTTATCTAGTCAAATTCTCATGCATTTGTACTTAATATTTTTGACATCATCAAATATCTGTTAAACTTGTATATTATGCTAATTTACAAGTTGGGGGAGATTGTTAGATATATTTGTGATGTCATGTCTAATATGATTTGTGTTTAGTTTTCAGATCTTACTTAACAGGACAAATTAGGACTTAACTGGAAATCAGTACTTATACTGAAGTCAGGACTTAAGATATCAGAACTTAAGTTGTCAGAACTTAAGTTATCAGGAGATATTTATCAGAAGATAATATCAGGACTTATGGAGACGTTCAGATAAGGAATGCGGCTGATTGAAAGGAAAGAAGATCAAAACAAACATAAGAAGAGATATGCATGGAGAAGAATTCTATGAAGAATAGAATACTTGGAATAAAAGATAACTAGTTGATATATATTAGGAAGCAGAATTATATTCGATATCAATTAGAAGATTATCTTGTAATTGTGTAGTATATAAACACAAACATAGGGTTTACACTATATGTGTTATCTTAATCGAGATTATTATTCATTGTAACCCTAGCAGCTCTCGTGATAATTTGTTCATCACTGAGAGAGAACAGTTCTTTGTAACAGAGTTTATTGTGTTGAATAAAATCTGTGTTCTGTTACTTGAGTTCTTATATTCGATTTGATTGTAGTAAACACTATATTCAACCCCCTTCTACAGTGTGTGTGACCTAACAAACAAAGTTCCTAACTTCTACAAAGATCAATAAATTAAATCCTATATAATGTTCTAGCTTTTGTTTGTCTAAGGATTTAATTATCGGGTAACGATTATAATGCCCCTATGAATATAGAAGAATTAAATCGTGCATTATAACGTTACTCCGGTGAGAAGAATAACATATATAGATCTGAGTGTGTATCTTCCCTGTTTTTCTTTACTTCTAATTTCACTAGCTCTTTGGGAGAGAAGATAAACAGAACAATTCAATCTCTAATGCTAAATATTATCTGCTGCTTGTGTAGACTTTTATCAATATTATGTGGCTGAGGAGAGAGAGCCGAGATTAGGGAATATTCCTTGTAACCTGGGACTAGAAAATCAACTGGTGACTAGCTTATTTTCCGCCAACCTGCGACTAGAAAAACCAACTGGCGACTACAGGAGGCTAACCTGCGACTAAATATAAACAAAACAACAAAAAACAAACAAGATTTCTTAACCTGCGACTAACAAAACAGAAACATGTTAACTTGTTTACTTATTTATATCAATTACTAACCTGCGACCAAATGTTGGCCAGGTTTTGTTTATTTTGTTTTTGTTTTTGTTTTTCTTTTCCTTTTTTTGATTTTCTTTTTTTGTTTTTCTTTTGTTTTTCTTTTCTCCTTTTTTTCTTTTCTTTTTATTTTCTTTTTCTTTTTGTTTTATTTAAGTTTAAATTATAACTAAATTAATTTATAAAATAAACTTAAATATAACTTATATAAATAAACTAATTTAGATTTATAAAATAAACTTATTTAAAGTTTATAAAATAAATCATTTTAAGTTTATTAAATAAATTATACTGAAGTCCATTAAATAAATTTATTTAATTTAACAATTAAACTTTGAGCTTCGCCAGTCCCTTGAGCAGTTTAGCTGTATACCGCGCGCACCTCTTCTCGCACTTTAACAGATAAATGTTCAATTCAAGTATGTTCCTCAACTTAACAATTCTTTATAAATAATACCCAGATTCCTTTCACGAGTTGTTGATGCCTAGTGCAACTGGTCTGGTTCACAGACAACTAACCCCGATTTAGGTCTTTGTATTATAGCCTTGATTACATTGTTAAGCTTGCAACAACTTTATCGCTTCAGACACTGACTGTCAATAAACAAATGTACTTTCACTGGAATCTTTTATGGTGCTTTAGACAAAGTCTTCATTGCTACTACAATCTTGAATACGTCATTCACTGTTCTTTACCGACGCTTGAACATATAAATGAACTCATGTCAGTGAGTATAACTTCAAGACTGCAACTGTTTTCTTTAACCTCTGTTTATACCATGTCTTCGATTCTTCAGATTCTTATGCTTTGAACATTTTCTATCTTCAATCAATGCCAATACACTGAAATCTTCTGGTAGCACTTATACACTGAATCTTTAACATTCCTGAAACCTTGAAAGTCTTTAACCTTTATTCTTCACTGAGGCATGAACATATTAATGAGCTTCTTTCAGTGACCTGTAAACAGACTTCAAGCTTTCTTCTAATCTTTTGATTCTTTGTATTTGCCTTGTCTTCATTTCTTCCTGATTTCTTATGTAGTCGTAATATTATTAACCTGTCTTGTTCTAGTGTTGTTCTCGTGTTGAGTTATCACATAACTCTTCATACATCTACGTAGTCTCACCAACAATCTCCCCATATTTAATTGTTAAACCTAACAAACAAATTAAATAGAGAGGATAAATCAACTAACAACTTGAAAATGTAAAGTATCAGGACTTGTAAATAATGCTACTAGTTTTCTGGATCAAATACTGCATTTTCAGATTTCTTGAGTAACTGAAATGAATGATGCTTGTTCCTCTAGCACTAAACTGATCTTCAAGTAGTTTCATCTTCATTTCCTTGGTTCTTCAAATCTCTGCCAGATAATACTTCTTAGTCTTGAAGTAATCATCAGCAGCTTCTTTTATACAACCACATTTCCTATTGAGAGGCGCATATCTCTCTTGCTTTTCCCATATGAGAATCAACTGCTTAAAGGAGATCACCTTCATTTACCACATCTCCCGTACAATAGGATCCGCTGATAAAAACCAATGACACTCCCCTTTTGGAAAACATCTCCTCCTCTTATAAAGAATAGTAATGAACCAATCCACTTCTTCTGATGTTGTGTGATGTACATGTGCTTTACCTTTTTCCTCCTGCCTTGTATTTCTCCCCCTTAGTTGAGGAATCCTCCAAACTATTACTTAAATTTTTATCTCCCCTTTAGAGAAAGCATTTATGTTATTGTCTGAAGGAGTTCTCATGTTTCACTTGGTTGGAAAAGAAATAACAATTCAGAGTCTGATCAACCATGCCCCTTTAAATACTGCATAAATGGCTTCACTGTTGATCATCATGTTCACCAAACTTTCCAACTCCTTATACCTCATAAATGTGAGATCACCAATTGTTATCAATTGTTATCTCCCAACTGGTTAGGTCCCGAAGTATTCTAATCCAATCTGTAAATGTTTCCCTAAGATTTAGGTTCCAATCATAAACAGATTCGAGACCCGAAGTATCAAGAACCATGTTTAGGGATAAGGAATGGGATTTGGTGTTTCTCTTTCTTCCTCACTGTGAGCGTGTGATTCTGTTTCGTGTACCTCACATGTGTTTCACTCTTCTCTCCACTCGTATTAACACTCATTCTCATAAGTGTATCACTCATCTCATAGCTCCAAAATCCAACTGTACCTGCAAGGAAAATCACCTTAGTCATCCTTAAGGAGGTCACAGGTGGTGCAATGGGAGTTCACAAATCCCCATTCTTGTTAGACTCGTCAGATGAATCTGAGTCATAATCTACAAATATTAGTTTCCCTTTTAGGGTTCCAGATTTGAACTCTAGGAAGGTAAACAATGATCCAAAAAAATTAGCATAAAGATCAAAGTCCTATTCTAATGTCTGTGAAGACATTTTCTTGTGACTCATCAGGTAAATCTGAATCATCGTCAACAAGTTATCGATCGGCACCTATGTCAGATCCACTATCCGCAGATGCATCCAGGGGATTTAAGCCTGGGGAGGTAGACACCGACCACTGACATATGGCTATTGGATCAGTATCCTCTCCTAACATCTGTAAAGGCAATTGGTCCAGTAAAGAACTTTGAACAATCGAATCTGGCCTTAAAATGGCCGAAACTCTTATTTCCTTCAACTCATCCTTTGTGTGTGTAACTTATCCTTGTGCATTAATAATTGTTTATGTTTGAGGTGGTAACACTACATCGGATACCCTGGACGACAGGAGAATTTCAATAGACACGCCCTGTTGAGAGGATGAATCTAGTAACTGTTTATGTGCCTTTTCAGCCATTACATCTTTTTGAGAAGATGTATGGGGGCTATAAATGCACGAAAGGCCCACCGGGCAGGGCTTTAACCGGGCCTTAAAAAGCCCGGGCTTTGACCGGGCCGGGCTTTTCGGGCTTTGACTTTGACCGGGCCGGGCTTTCCGAATATGTCAGAGCCCGTTTGGGCCCTCGAGGCGGGCCTAAACGGGCTTTTTTTCGGGCCGGATTGGATCGGACCGAGCTTTTTTCTAATTTAAATCGGATCGAGTTTTATTAGAGATTTCAAAGACTACATATGTTAGCAACTAGATCATCGTAAAAATGTATTAGTTTACATGGAATATTTTATGAAAATATTACTTCGTTGAAGATATTTAAGTTTGGCAAAAAATAAACATGTTTATAAAATAATATGTTTTATCATTGTTATCCTAATATATATAGTGTATTTACTATATCTTCTTTCATTATTTATGCAACGAAGTATATAAATAATATCATTAATCACAAATATGTAAATATATATGTGTTTAAAGTATTGTTTATATTTATAGTAAATGTGAATTCATAAATATATAAGAAAATATAGTAGAATAATCAGATTTTAACCGGGTTTTTTTGGGCTTTTAATTGGGTCGGGCCAGGCCGATGCCCGGGATTTTAACCGGGTCGGGCCGGGCTTTGCTTAAAAATATAGGGCTCGTCAAGGCCCTAAGCCTAAGCCAGGTTTTGACCGGTCCGGGCTTGACTAGGCTTTGACCGGATCGGGGTCGGGCCAGATTTTCGGGCCCGGGCTTTTGAATCTCTAATGGGGGCTAGCAGTTGTCTTGGTTTAAATACTACTCATCTTTGTAGGAGACAGAGCTGCTGGGTTGACTTCAGAACCTTCCTTTTGTGGTGCACTAAGGAATTTTCTTCCTCACGCTCATTCATACTTCATTTTAGTGCTAAGAGAGTGTTGGTTGGTTTTGTTTATGTGTTTTTCTTTACATTCTGGGATAGAAGTTATGGGTTTTCAACCTCATGACTATCAATAAAAGAAGGCCATTGGAGGCTGAACCTGTATCACAAAACATATGAAAATATAGAGATAAAATGCAATTAAGATCTATAATGAATGAAAATTATGCATTTAATCTTTTGAGAGAAATGATGTACAATAGTGATTTCACAAAGATTTTAATGAAATAAGCAATCACCACTGTAGAAAGAAGTTTGATTTTTCTCTTAAAACTGTTTGAGTGCACGAGTCTGTTTTTATGCATAAAGAGATAATTGATTTGATAAGACACAGACTAATGACCTAGCAGTATTAAGAAGAGAAAGAAAGATCTTGTCTTTTAATATGAATAAGTTTTTGTAAAAGCATTGTTCACTTAGGATAAGTCTAAGCAATTCTCATTCACGTCAAAAGCTCCATAATCTATCTTTATAAGATTATAATCAACAAAATTGTTTATTGATAAATAATCTTAATAAGAATAACTATGCTGCTAATGTGACGCCCTCCAAACCCGGGTCAGAAGTTTGGGGTCCACACACACACCTTATTTATAACCTGCTTATAACAATAATAAAGACAATAATAATATGCAGTGACCCTACTTACCCACTACCATGGATCGCAATAGGTTAAAGTATGCACACAAGCCAAACACATCTACTTATATTACAAACCGTTCAAATCCCAACTATTCAAACTCAGAACTGAGTATTAAACATTATTACAAACTTTTACAAACTTAAATTATCCCAAAAGAAGCCTACTAGCTCAACTTGATCAACCTGTACCCCTAGCTCTCGCGCTGGACTGGGGATCCTCGCTACCAACTGGTTCCTTTTTAACTGGAAAAGAATATAAACAACATTGCACAAATGAGCTAACTAGCTCAGCAAGTCACAATGACAAAACTGAGAATAATGATCATCAGATGAACATGGTTATGATATCAAGTGAACAATGGATTATGATTTAGAATTGGATATTATAGTTTCATTTTAAGAAAAACGAAGGTTAGGCTGCTGATCAGTCACGCACTAACCCCGAGCAAAGCACACAACACTGGTCTAACTACTGGATCCAAGGCACACATTGGCCTAACTTGACCATTATATGGTCTGACCACGAATCAGGTCCACAATTTTATAAAAACAATCCAATTCTAACATAATAACAAAATAAACAATAATAAACAATAAATAGAATCATTAACAACATTGATTGTTCAATAATGAAAGGGTTTCAATCTTCGTAAGGATCAATAAGGAAATTTCAAAGCTTGGATGCTGGGTAAGGAAAGAATTGGATAACAAAGGAAATGACATTTCAAAATTTCAAGGATTTGGTCTTTCAAAGCATAAGATACAATTGTTTGAGTATGTAGGTAATTCAATTCAGTGTATGGTATTTAGTTTGTATGTATTTGTGGAGTAGTATTGTATATTTGTGGTTCATATCTGGGTATACAATAATCAATGGTCTAGAAAGAATCAGGTTTACGGATCAAGATCAATAGATGGATTCATGGTTAGGGTTCAGTGCTTCAAAGCACTTGTAATATAAAACAGGACTATCAATCATTATAATATCTCGAGAAAGTTCAGAACACTTGCCTGGTATTAGCTTACTACACCGCACTCGCTTCCAATCACAATCGTCTTACTCCTCAACTACCTGTTTCCCTTTCCTACATCTTGCCTCTTCCGCTCACATATCATAAGCATCTATCAATATTCAATTCATATGATTCTATTCAATACATACTCCTATCTACCCTTCGTTTTACCCAAATTCGATTAACGGATTGAAAGTTACGCAGTAAACATGTAAACATCGAATATACAGACCGACAGTCAACCAACAAGTCACATATAACACATAACACGTCACATAATCAATGATATCTCATTTATAAAGAAGTCTTGGGTCATAAATAGGCTTTCGGTTACTTAAAATGATTTTCAAAACAATTTTCGGAATTAAAACGGGGCGTTGGATCGATTTCGGAATAATAATTAGGGTTCGGTTGGCCAATTCTGGCTTCAAAACAATTTTATAATAATTATCGAGCCTTGGAAATAATTTAGATTAATATTTTAAAGCTTGAAACTATTTTTCGGGATTTTTAAATCATTTTTAAATAATTAAATCTAATTAAATAATTAATTAAAATCAATTAATAATTAATTAAATCAATTAATCATTTAATTTTCGAATTAATTGACCAATTAATCAATTAAAAATTAACTGAAATTAATTAACTAATTAATTCATATTTATTTTTGAATTAAAAATAATTTTTGGAATTAAAATAATAATTTTCAGAAATTAAAACGAATTTTTATAATAAAAATAAATAGGAAATATGATTTTTGAATATTTTTAAAACAGGAATCCAACTTTTGCAAACTCTGAAAAGTTCAGGGACTGAACTTCATCGTTTTCAAAAGTGAGGGTACTAAATTGTAATTTTTCCAGCCCTCGCCGGAAAACAGTCGGGGTTCGCCGGAGAACTCGACTCCGGCATCCTCCCATTACCACAAACTCCAGATTACATTTACAATTTACCAGGAATCTAACCATACTCTTTAATCACACAGACAACCCCTGAAACTTGTACGACTGGATTGCAAATTTCACAGAGAACACAACTCACTATACCACAACATCTATTTATTCTGAAATAAGAAACCCCCAAATTTCAATTTAGAACATTTATACGGGTTATAAACCCTAGTTTCATAATTCGAAAATCAAACTCAATTTTGAACATGTTATTGAACTCCAAATCAGACGTATAATATATCAAAATCATCAGGAAAACAAGCTCTACAACATGCAATCATCAAATCATACAAACAATCATCCGAACAAAAATTCATATTTTTAGTAAAATTAATTCGAAAATAAATAAAAATATAGAATATAAACCTTGATTTCTGCAGGTGTATAGATCACAGAATCTGATAGAGCTTTTCAAGACCTTCAAATCGGTTACTCGAGCTTTCCAAACAAAGATCAATAACACCTCCAAAAGTTGGTTTGATTCTTGGAAGATTATATGAATATAAGATTTTTCTCTGGAAAATTATATAATTATCTGTCTGCAAATGATTTTGATATGAAATAAAATACGGTAAAAGGCTATTTATATTTACGGAAAATTAGTTTGAATCATTCCGGTTATAAAACGGTACGTTTATTTGTAAAAACTGATCCAAACGGTATCGATTTTTGGGACAGTTATCCAGATCAGTACAATTTGTACTGCGGTCCTGGTCTCAGCGCCTGGTTACACGTATTACGAGGTGATAATTGGGATAGTTTAATAAAAAGCTCCCGTTTATCGAAAATACGAATTTTATTGATTTATCGAAACGAATATCGTATCGAAAATGTTACGCCGGGAACCCCGCAGGTCAAACCGTACGCCGGATCGAAAAAGTCGAAACATGGAATATGCTCGGAATATTACAATTAGGTTAGGAAGGAGATCTCGGAAGAGTTTCGGGTTCCAAAAACGTAACAACGGATGACGTCGGTTGGTTCCCGTTTTTATAAAATAGATTTTAAATACTCGGAAAAAGATTTTATAAATTTCTTATGATCCTTATAAATCCATAAATCAACATAAAAATAATTAGGAAGATATGACAATTATCTATATTTTATTTTGGACATATAAAAATTAAAATACTCAATTAATAATATTTTCAAACACCCAAACACATTTAACACTTAACAATTAGTTCACAGAATAGATACTGAACACATATATTAAGCAAAAATAATTACACGATATATCCCGGATATTACATCCTTCCCCCTTTAAAAGGATTATGTCCTCAGAATCTCTTAAGAAAACAAATGAGGGTACTTTTCTCTCATATCACTTTCTAACTCCCAGGTTGACTCTTCAACCTTTGGGTTTCTCCATAATACTCTTACTAGCTTTACCACTTTATTCCTTAATACTTTCTCTCTTTCCTCTAGAATTTCTATCGGACTCTCTATATATGACAAATCGGCCTGAAGCTCTATTGGCTCATATTCTATTACATGCCTGGAGTCTGGATTATACTTTTTAAGCATAAATACGTGAAAAACATTGTGAATGTGCTCCATGTGCGGAGGTAACGCTAACTCATAAGCTACTTTGTCAATGCGCTTTAGAATCTCAAAAGGTCCGACATATCTTGGGCTCAGCTTCCCTTTCTTTCCAAACCTCGCTAGTCCTTTCCATGGTGATATTTTCAGTAATACCAAGCTTCCTTCTTCAAATTCCATATCTTTCCTTGACTGGTCTGCATATTTCCTTTGACGGTCTTGTGCTGTTGTCAATCTCTTCTGGATAATTTCAACAACTTCCTTTGTCTGCTGTACCAATTCAGGTCCAAGTATCTTACGTTCTCCTACTTCATCCCAATACACTGGAGATCTACATTTACGTCCATAAAGGGCTTCATAGGGTGGCATCCCAATACTGGCATGATAACTGTTGTTATAAGCAAACTCTACGAGAGGTAAATGCTCGTTCCAACTTCCTTTAAAATCAATAGCACAAACACGTAACATATCCTCGATTGTCTGAATCGTTCTTTCACTTTGGCCGTCCGTCTGGGGGTGATAAGCCGTACTCATATTCAGTCTTGTTCCCAAACATTCTTGAAAACTTTTCCAAAATCTTGAATTAAATCTTGGATCTCGATCATATACGATAGACACAGGAACTCCATGACGAACTACTATTTCCTTCAGGTACATATGGGCCAACTTGTCGAGTGAAAATCTTTCATTTATAGGCAGAAAATGAGCTGACTTGGTAAGTCTATCCACTATAACCCAAATGGCATCATGATTAGCCCTTGTCCTTGGTAATCTAACTATGAAATCCATGGCAATATGTTCCCACTTCCATTCTGGAATTTCCAATGGCTGTAGCAATCCACTTGGTCTTTAATGTTCGGCTTTAACTCTCTGACATGTATAACATCTGCTAACCCATTCCGCAATTTCCCTCTTCATATCTGGCCACCAATAACTTTCCTTTAAATCTCTGTACATTTTGGTACTCCCTGGATGGATGGAATATCTTGAATTATGTGCTTCCTGTAAAATTTTATTCTTCAGCTCCGTTACTGGTGGAATCCAAATTCTAAAAGAAAACCTCAGAATACCTTGCTCATCCTTTTGCGTGCATAATTCCTCACCTACCAAACGATTTATATCTTGATCAATTACATCTTCCTGACACTTCTTTATTTTCTCTAGCAACTCCGGCTGAAAAGTCATGTTGTACACTCTTGCTTCATTAGGCCTGCAAACTTTAATCTCCAATTCCAATTTCCGAAATTCCTTATATATCTCTTCAGGTACTGATAACACATTTAACTTTTCCTTCCGAATTAACGCGTCTGCTACAACGTTCGCTTTACCGGGATGATAATTAATCGAGCAGTCATAATCCTTGATCAATTCTAACCATCTCCTTTGCCTCATATTAAGTTCCTTTTGTGTGAATATATATTTCAAACTTTTGTGATCTGTGTAAATCTCGCACTTTTCTCCATACAGATAATGTCTCCAAATTTTCAAAGCGAAAACTATGGCTGCTAGCTCTAAATCATGAGTAGGATATTTCTGTTCGTGTGGTTTCAATTGCCTTGACGCATACGCAATCACCTTATCGTGCTGTATTAGAACACATCCTAGTCCTTTCTGAGAAGCATCGCTATAAATTACGAAATTCCCTTGATCGTCTGGAAGTGACAAAACAGGTGCCGTGATTAATCTTCACTTTAATTCCTGAAAACTTTCTTCGCATTTGTCGTTCCATATAAACTTTTTATTCTTCCGTGTAAGCTTTGTCAATGGTGTTGCAATCCTTGAAATTTTTTGAACGAATCGACGATAATATCCGGTTAATCCCAAGAAACTTCTTACTTCGGTGGGTGTTCTCAGTCTTTCCCAATTTGTAATTGCCTCGATCTTTGCTGGGTCCACTTTGATGCTAATCCCAAGAAACTTCTTACTTCGGTGGGTGTTCTCAGTCTTTCCCAATTTGTAATTGCCTCGATCTTTGCTGGGTCCACTTTGATCCCTTCGTTACTAACTATGTGTCCTAAGAACTGAACCTCCTGTAACCAAAACTCACACTTCGAGAATTTAGCATATAATTTCTTTTTCCTTAAAATCTCCAAAGCTGTTCTCAAATGTTCCGCATGATCCTCTTCCGTTTTTGAATAAATTAAAATATTGTCTATAAACACAATAACGAACTTGTCCAAATATTCCTTAAAAATTCTATTCATCAGGTCCATAAATGCTGTCGGGGCATCGATCAATCCAAAAGACATCACTAGAAATTTGTAATGTCCATACCTTGTCATGAAAGCTGTCTTTGGTATATCTTCTGGCTTGATCTTCGGTTGATGATATCCCGATCTTAAGTCAATTTTGGAGAAAAACTTGGCTCCCTTCAATTGGTCAAACAAATCGTCAATTCTGGGTAAAGGATACTTGTTCTTGATTGCAAGCTTGTTGAGCTCCTTATAGTCGATACACAGTCTCATGCTTCCACTTTTCTTCTTGACAAATAATACCGGGGCTCCCCACGGGGATACACTGGGTCTGATTACTCCTTTTTCTAACAGCTCTTGCAATTGCTTCGCTAGCCCCTTCATCTCAACGGGCACCATTCTAGACGGGGCCTTGGATACCGGTTCTGTTCCAGGTGATAAGTCGATTGCAAACTCAATTTCTCTGTCTGGAGGAAGTCCTGGTAACTCGTCGGGAAACATGTCTGGAAATTCATTCACTACTGAAATATCTTCAAGTTTCGCTGGCTCCTGACTCCTATCAATCATATATGCCACGAAATGCTTGCATCCTTATCGTAATAACTTCTTAGCTTGAATCATCGTTAAGAACTTCTTTACTTATTTCTGACCCTTGAACATTACCATTCTTTCGTCTGGCGTTTTCACCATTACCTTCTTATTTCGACAATCTATCTGGGCATCGTGTTTAGATAACCAATCCATTTCTAAGATAACGTCAAATTCTCCTAACTTAAATGGTATCAAATCTTCATAAAACTTACTACCAGAAATCTCAATCTCACAATTCCCACAAACTTGATTAACAGATATTCGTTCTTGATTTGCCAATTCCACGTTCATTATTTCTTTTAAATACTCAACTGGACAATTTAACTTACTAACAAAATCTTGTGAAATAAACGATCGAGTTGCTCCCGAATCTATTAACACTTTGGTACATAAAGAATTCACATTAAGCGTACCTGCCACGACATCCGTATCCTGGATAGCATCCTTCACAGACATGTCAAAAACTCTAGCCCTTGGAGTCTCATTTACTGCTGGGGTAGATCCCATAATCCTCAATGCATTACTGACTGGGGTTGGGGTCTTGCAATCCCTGGCTATATGTCTGGGCTTTCCACATTTAAAGCACGTAAATCCAATGGCTGAAACCTTCACTGCTGGATTCCGGATAGGCTGATCCTTACTTGTTGGTTCTTTTGCAGGCTGATTTCGGCACTCCCTCGAATAGTGCCCTTTCTGGTTGCATTTGAAACATACCATATTCAACTTATTACAAACTCCTCCATGCTGCTTTCCACATACTTGACAATCTGGAAAAGTTAGTCTCAACTGATTCGGCTGATTTATATTAACTGGACGGTTGCCCTGGCCTCCGTCGCCTGCATTCTGTCTCTTGAAATTAAAATTTCTTCCTGGCTGAAATTTGCCCTTCTTAAAATTTGGAAACTTCCCTGGTTGTGACTGACCCTCATTCCCTTCAAATCTCATTTTCTTGCTTTCCTTCTCCTTCTGTGACATCTCACTCTCTGTCTCCGCGATCATAGCCTTCTATACTACTCCTGCATAGGTATCCAATTCAAAAATGGCTACCTTCCCTCTGATCCATGGTTTCAAACCTTGCTGGAATCTCTTAGCCTTCTTCCTGTCAGTATCCACATACATCGGCACATACCTTGACAATTCCTCAAACTTACTCTCATAATCTGTCACCGACATGTTTCCTTGCTTTAGTTCTAAAAACTTCAACTCCATCTGATCCTGGACAAACTGAGGGAAATACTTTTCTAAAAATAATTCCTTAAATCTCTCCCAAGTAATAACATCTGTACCTTCCAATGTCTTCACCATCTCCCACCAATAAGTGGCCTCATTCTTCAGATAGTAACTTGCAAACTCAACCTTCTGCTCCTTTTTCAATTTTACTAAGGCAAATGCCTTCTCTATTTCCTTTAACCAAACATTTGCTTCAATCGGCTCTAAGGAACCCTTGAATTCTGGGGGGTTTACTGCCTGAAAAGTTTTGAAAGTTACCTGGGGATTGGTCGGTCTTTGTTGTTTTTATGCCAGGTGAACTGTTTGTTGGGCCAAGATTTGAAGAATCTGGGCTATTGCCGGGTCTATGGGTCCTGGGTTCACATTCTGGTTTGCATCATCTTGGTTGTTATTGTTGTTGTTGGTTTCTTCATTCTTGGTGTTGGTGCGGGTATTTCTTCTAAGAGGCATTTTTCTGTAAAGAATCAAACAACTTATTTAGCTTTTGAATCAAATTCTTTGTAGAAAAGAAAAGTTTTGTAAAACAGAAATATCCCCTTTTTGGAAACAGTTATAACTAAGTAAATTGCATGCTTCTTTACAGAATATAAACAGTTATGAAAAACAGGGTACATGGTATCACAGGGGTATAACTGGTGCAATAAATAAGGTAAAGTAAAATAAGTGCAATAAAGTAAATGACAGTGCTGGAAATGAAAAGGTACTGATATATATAGATCAAAAGTTTTAGGTAGAACAAGCGTAAAGACGCTTCGGAAGTAAAAGCAAAAGGGTACAACAACCTACTCACTAGTCAGCATAGCTAGTCTATAAATACAACTCAAAAGTCTACTAATACACACTACACACTACTGTACATACTACACAACCATAACAACACTGCTCAACATCTCTATCTCTGGATCTCTGACTCATGGAAGTCTGGACCTTCAATCTCCTCAAGCTCCTCTAGAACCCACTTAGCCCACTCCACTAAGAAATCAGGGGTGATGTCCTCATGTGTAGCCTCAGCAATCTTCACAGCAGCTGCTCTACGAAACACCTGGCGCCTCTCTCTAAGTCATCTCTCACCACCCCCAACCTCTTTAGTACGCATAATATGTAGTAACTCCTGAATCTGACCCTGTAGGAATCGCTGCTCCATAAGGTAAGCCTCAAACTGATGATATGGGACAGGATAAGAAGAGAACTGGAAAGGTACTCCTGTAACTGAATGTCCAGTAAAGCCTGAATCAGCAGGTGGGGGTCCTCTGATAGGTGGCCTCATGCCTGGAGGTGGAATAGCCTGCAGTGGTACGGGCTGCAACACAGGTGGAGGTACAATAGCCAGTACTGGTGGAACAACAGGACGTGGATCTGATGATGGCGCTCCAACTGAAGGCTCTGAGTGATCAACTGATACGGGGATAAAAGAGTCGGCCATCACTGCTATCTGAAATCATATCGCAATATAAGAATCTTGAACCATGACGCGAATTATACTAATACATGTTCTACCATAGCACTCAACCTCTCGACGTTCTATCTTTCTATTCCTTACTTCTAATCCTAACCCTCTACCCATTCCCATTATCATAGGCTTGTGTCAGTGACTTATAACATGTAGCTCTGATACCAAACCTATGACGCCCTCCAAACCCGGGTCAGAAGTTTGGGGTCCACACACACACCTTATTTATAACCTGCTTATAATAATAATAAAGATAATAATAATAATATGTAGTGACCCTACTTACCAACTACCATTGATCGCAACAGGTTAAAGTATGCACACAAGCCAAACACATCTACTTATATTACAAACCGTTCAAATCCCAACTATTCAAACTCAGGACTGAGTATTAAATATTATTACAAACATTTACAAACTTAAATTATCCCAAAAGAAGCCTACTAGCTCAACTTGATCAACCTGTACCCCTAGCTCTCGCGCTGGACTGGGGATCCTCGCTACCAACTGGTTCCTTTTTAACTGGAAAAGAATATAAACAATATTGCACAAATGAGCTAACTAGCTCAGCAAGTCACAATGACAAAACTGAGAATAATGATCATCAGATGAACATGGTTATGATATCAAGTGAACAATGGATTATGATTTAGAATTGGATATTATAGTTTCATTTTAAGAAAATCCAAGGTTAGGCTGCTGATCAGTCACGCACTAACCCCGAGCAAAGCACACAACACTGCTCTAACTACTGGATCCAAGGTACACATTGGCTAACTTGACCATTATATGGTCTGACCACGAATCTGGTCCATAATTTTATAAAAACAATCCAATTCTAATATAATAACAGAATAAACAATGATAAACAATAAATAGAATCATTAACAACATTGAGTGTTCAATAATGAAAGGGTTTCAATCTTCGTAATGATCAATAAGGAAATTTCAAAGCTTGGATGCTGGGTAAGGAAATAATTGGATAACAAAGGAAATGACATTTCAAAGTTTCAAGGATTTGGTCTTTCAAAGCATAAGATACAATTGTTTGATATGTAGGTAATTCAATTCAGTGTATGGTATTTAGTTTGTATGTAATTGTGGAGTAGTATCGTATATTTATGGTTCATATCTGGGTATACAATAATCAATGGTCTAGAAAGAATCAGGTTTACGGCTCAGGATCAATAGCTGGATTCATGGTTAGGGTTCAGTGCTTCAAAGCACTTGTAATATAAAACAGGACTATCAATCATTATAATATCTCGAGAAAGTTCAGAACACTTGCTTGGTATTAGCTTACTACACCGCACTCGCTTCCAATCACAATCATCTTACTCCTTAACTACCTATTTCCCTTTCCTACGTCTTGCCTCTTCCGCTCAAATATCATAAGCATCTATCAATATTCAATTCATATGATTCTATTCAATACATACTCCTATCTACCCTTCGTTTTACCCAAATCCGATTAACGGATTGAAAGTTACGCAATAAACATGTAAACATCGAATATACAGACCGACAGTCAACCAACAAGTCATATATAACACATAACACGTCACATAATCAATGATATCTCATTTATAAAGAAGTCTCGGGTCATAAATAGGCTTTCGATTACAAAAATAATTTTCAAAATATTTTTCGGAATTAAAACGGGTCGTTGGATCGATTTCAGAATAATAATTAGGTTCGGTTGGCCAATTCTAGCTTCAAAACAATTTTATAATAATTATCGAGCCTTGGAAATAATTTAGATTGCTATTTTAAAGCTCGAAACTATTTTTCGGAATTTTTAAATCATTTTTAAATCATTTTTAAATAATTAAATCTAATTAAATAATTAATTAAAATCAATTAATAATTAATTAAATCAATTAATCATTTAATTTTCGAATTAATTGACCAATTAATCAATTAAAAATTAACTAAAATTAATTAACTAATTAATTCCGATTTATTTTTGAATTAAAAATAATTTTTGGAATTAAAATAATATTTTTCAGAATTTTCAGAAATTAAAACGAATTTTTATAATAAAAATAAATAGGAAATATGATTTTTGAATATTTTTAAAACAGGAATCCAACTTTGCAAACTCTGAAAAGTTCAGGGCTGAACTTCATCGTTTTCAAAAGTCAGGGTACTGAACTGCAATTTTTCCAGCCCTCGCCGGAAAACAGTCGGGGTTCGCCGGAGAACTCGACTCCGGCATCCTCCCATTACCACAAACTCCAGATTACATCTACAATTTACCAGGAATCTAACCATACTCTTTAATCACACAGACAACCCCTGAATAGGCCGGAAAATAGCCGAGAAGTTCGCCGGTTTCCGGCGAACTCGACGTAAACTTCAAAGGACAACTCCCTTCTCTACAGACCTCGTTGATTTGTGAAACTTGTACGACTGGATTGCAAATTTCACAAAGAACACAACTCACTATACCACAACATCTATCTATCCCGAAATAAGGAACCCCCAAATTTCAATTAAGAACATTCATACGGGTTATAAACCCTAGTTTCATAATTCGAAAATCAAACTCAATTTTGAACATGTTATTGAACTCCAAATCAGACGTATAATATATCAAAATCATCAGAAAAATAAGCTCTACAACATGCAATCATCAAATCATACAAACAATCATCCGAACAAAAATCCATATTTTTAGTAAAATTAATTCGAAAATAAATAAAAATATAGAAAATAAACCTTGATTTCTGCAGGTGTATGGATCACAGAATCTGATAGAGCTTTTCAAGACCTTCAAATCGGTTACTCGAGCTTTCTAAACAAATATCAATAACACCTCCAAAAGTTGGTTTGATTCTTGGAAGATTATATGAATATAAGATTTTTCTCTGGAAAATTATATAATTATCTGTCTGCAAATGATTTTGATACGAAATAAAATACGGTAAAAGGCTATTTATATTTACGGAAAATTAGTATCCCGTTGGATCATTCCGGATATAAAACGGTACGTTTATTTGTAAAAACTGATCCAAACGGTATCAGTTTTCGGGACAGTTATCCAGATCAGTACAATTTGTACTGCGGTCTTGGTCTCAGCGCCTGGTTACACGTATTACGAGGTGATAATTGGGATATGTTAGATATATTTGATAATGTCATGGCTAATGTGATTTATGTTTAGTTTTCAGATCTTACTTAAACAGGATAAATCAGTACTTACTGGAAGTCAGGACTTAAGGATATCAGTACTTATATTATCAGGAGATAATCATCAGAAGATGGATATCAGAACTTAAGTACTGAAGGACGTTCAGATAAGGAATGCAGTTGGTTAAAGGAAAGAAGATCGAGACAAACATAAGAAGAGATATGCATGAAGATGGAATTCTATGAAGAATAGAATACTTGGAAGAAAAGATATCTGATTGATATATTTTAGGAAGCAGAATTATATTCCATATCAATTAGCGATTATCTTGTAACTGTGTAGTATATAAACACAGACATAGGGTTTACACTATAAGTGTTATCACAATTGAGAAGATTATTCATTGTAACCCTAGCAGCTCTCGTGATATTTGTTCATCACTGAGAGAGAATAGTTCCATACTGTAACAGAGTTTATTGTTTCAATAAAGTTTGTTTTCTGTTACTTGAGTTATTAAAGTTCGATTTGATTGTGCTATACACTGTATTCACCCCCCTCTACAGTGTATGTGACCTAACAAGTGGTATCAGAGCCTATCTGTTAACACACAAACAGTTTAAGATCCAAACACAATCATGTCTGAAGCAGAAACTCCAACTAAGCCCACCAAAGCTGAAGAACCTCCAAAGACACAAATTCAAAGTCGATATGAGACTATTAGAGTTCCCATATTGAGACCATCTGAATATGCCATATGGAAGGTGAGGATGACCATGTTTCTGGAAGCTACAGATCCAGAATATCTTGATAGAATCAAGGAAGGACCTCACAAACCAACCAAGCTCGCTGTTACAGTTGCAGGTGAAGCAGCAAAGACTGTACCAAAAGAGAAGAGTGATTACACTGCTGAAGATATCGCATCAATTGCTAAGGATGCTAAGGTACGACACTTACTGCATAGTGTTATTGATAATGTAATGTTAAACAGGGTAATAAACTGCAAGACTGCAAAGGAGATATGGGATGCCTTGGAAACAAGATGTCAGGGAACAGATACGATAAGAAGAACAGGAAGACAATACTCACTCAAGAGTATGAACACTTTGACTCAAAGGCTAATGAGTCATTGACTGATTTATATGATAGATTTGTCAAACTCTTGAATGATTTGTCATTGGTTAATAAGGAGTATGATCTTGAAGATTTAAACCTTAAATTCCTGTTAGCTCTTCCTGAATGCTGGGATTTGAAGGCAACAACAATAAGAGACAACTATAATCTTGATGAAACAACTCTTGATGAAATTTATGGAATGCTTAAGACTCATGAACTTGAGATGGAACAAAGAAGCAAGAGGAAAGGAGGAAAGTCAAGGACAGTTGCTCTTAAGGCTGAAGAAGAATCCCTCAAGGCAGCTACCTCAAGGAAAGACAAGGGTAAAGCTCTCTTCACAAAGTCTGATACTGAGTCATCAAGTTCTGAAAGTGATGATGACTCAGAAACTGAAAGCTTGCCTAATATGGATGCTGATGAAGAGATGATGAAGCTGTGTGCTCTTATGGTGAAAGGAATCACAAAGATTGCATACAGGAAGTTCGGGAAGGGAAAGAAGTTTTCCAGGAAAGGCACAAGTTCTGATAAGAAGAATTTCAGAAAATCTGAGGGCAGAGGAGGAAAGTCTGACAGAGGAGATTATACAAATGTCAAATATTACAACTGTGGTGAGAAAGGCCACATATCTCCTGATTGCAAGAAAGTGAAGAGTGACAAAGGCAAGGCTCTTGTCATAAAGAAGAAAAGCTGGACAGACACCTCAGATTCTGAAAGTGAGGAGAATTATGCCTTGATGGCAAATGCTGATAAGGCAAGTGCTGAAAGGAGTTCTGAAGCTGCTGAATTAAAGGGCAACAGGAAAAACATCCTAGTTCTGGATAGTGGATGTTCAGGACATATGAATGGAAATAAAGCCCTGCTATCAGACTTTATGGAGAAGGCTGGCCCAAGTGTTTCTTATGGAGATGGCAACATTGGAAAACATTGGGATATGGCAATATCAATCTTGGGAATGTGATCATTAAGAAAGTAGCTCTGGTTTGAGGACTTAAACACAATTTGCTGAGTGTCAGTCAAATCTGTGACAGAGGTTATCATGTGGATTTCTTTGAAGAACACTGTGAAGTTGTAAGTAAATCTACAGGCAAAGTTGTTCTGAAAGGATACAGGCGTGGTAACATTTATGAAGCCAAGCTTTCAACAAATACTGATGGTTCTGCAATATGTCTGATGAGTAGAGCATCAATTGAAGAAAGCTGGAATTGGCACAAGAAACTCTCTCATTTAAATTTCAACAATATAAATGAATTGGTCAAGAAAGATCTTGTGAGAGGACTGCCAAAGTCAGTATTTGCTCCTGATGGCCTTTGTGATTCTTGTCAGAAGGCCAAGCAAAGAAAATCTTCATTCAAGAGCAAGACTGAATCATCAATTCTTGAGCCTTATCACCTACTACATGTTGATCTATTTGGTCCAGTAAATGTCATGTCTTTTGCAAAGAAGAAATATGTTATGGTCAAAGTGGATGAGTTCACCAGATACACATGGGTGTATTTCTTGCACACAAAAAGTGAAACTGCATCTCTCTTGATTGATCATGTCAAGCAACTGGATAAATTGGTCAAAGACTCAGTGAAGATAATAAGAAGTGATAATGGTACTGAGTTCAAGAATTTGATAATGGAAGAGTTCTGCAAAAACCATGGAATCAAGCAGGAATTCTCTACTCCTGGAATTCCACAGCAAAATGGAGTTGTTGAAAGAAAGAATAGAACTCTTATTGAAGCTGCACGTACAATGCTTGATGAAGCAAAGCTTCCAACCTATTTCTGGGCTGAAGCTGTGCAGACTGCTTGTTTTACTCAGAATGCAACACTCATTAACAAGCAAGGAAAGACACCATATGAGATGGTGAAGAAAAAGAGGCCAAATCTGAAGTATTTTCATGTATTTGGATGCAAGTGTTTTGTTCTTAAGACTCATCCTGAACAGCTATCCAAATTTGATCTAAAAGCTGATGAAGGAATCTTTGTTGGATATCCACCTTCCACAAAAGCCTTCAGAGTCTATAACTTGAGAACAAGAGTGGTCATGGAATCTATCAATGTCTCTTTTGATGATAAGAAGATTACTGGACTTGAAGATTTTATTGATCATGATCAACTGAGATTTGAAAATGAAGACTCAAATTCTGATACTGAAAATCCTGACAATCTAAAACCTGATACTATAAACTCTGCTGGATTAAACTCTGATGTTATTGAAACTGTGGTGACTACGCCAAAGGAAGATGCACCTATTGAAAGGAATATGTCCTAAGTCCAATCGTGTATTAGGATTTAGGAATAACTTTTATGTAATCTGTTTTGATTTCATTGATATTAATAAAGACTTGTTTTGTTATTATTACGGGCTTTATCTATTTAAGTGTTTAAATAAGATATACCATAGTTTAGAGTAAAGCTTTTTATGGATTATGATGAGATCATAATAGTGAGACCTAAAAAAATGATAACTCTAAACTTAAATAGTTCCTGGTCATAGGATTACTAACTAGTAATTAATAATCCGCAAAGATCGGTACATACTATGTTTGCTTCATTATGAAGGATGTCTGTTCTCATAGACATTTGTGTGGTGACACTATAGCTAGTATGTAGGTGCTTATTATGGAATAAGTTCACTGAACATGACTCGCACAGCTGAACAACTGATGGAGTTCACTCACGTGTCAGCAGTTGTTCACATAGTGATAGTTGTACAAGTATCCTTAGACTTGAGGTCATCATAGTCATCTTGTGTACACTGAACTATGCTTTGGTTTAGTTCTTAGTCTCCAGGAAATATTATTAAGGCTCTTCTGGGTATAGGAATTTGTACACGAAGATAGTGTATGATCAATAAAGGATCTACCCCTTCCAGTGAAGGAAGCGAATGTTCAAGGCCGATCCACTTATGCTAGTTCAGAAATCTCTGGCCAGAGTAAATGAAATTAGAAAGGAGTTTCTAATTTGCATAGAACTACGCATAGTAAATGGTAAGCAAAGTGATTGAATTAGATAGGCTTGACACGAGATCCATGCCTTGTATTTAATCGGGACATTGTAGGGTAGAAGGAGTTTATTGTACGGTAACTATTCACTGACAGGTTCTTTGTATTCTAAGCAGTGAATTCATATTATCCGGATAGTCGCGATATGTTGAGAAGCATCACTCACGATGTAGAATAAATGTGATTAATTAATTAATCATATTTAATAAATTAGAGAATTTATATAAATAATGATAAAATAGTTTTATTATTATTTATTTCTACTACCGGCTTAATATTGAACCTACAGGGTCACACCATAAAAAGAGAATGATTTAATGGTGGAGGAATTAATTAATAATGGCTAATAATTATTTATTTATGAAATAAATAATTAATTGGCAAATTTAATAATTGATTAAATGAGATTTAATTGATTATAAATTAATTAAGAAAAGTTCTTAATATTATTAATTAAAGGATTTAATTTTTGGAAATTAAATCAAGAGAGAGAATTATTTCTAAAGTGTTTAGAAAAAGGATTAATGATTAAAAGATGTTTTAATTATTAATGAGAATAATAAATGGGATAATAATAATAATATTTATGGGAAAATTTCTGCTGAAAATTTTGCCTATAAATACACTATTATAGACCCTATTTTATTCTAACCCACATCGAACCCGAAAACCCAAAAAGTTTGGAAAACCCAATTCTCTCCACCTCCTTCCTCCTCCTTAACATCGTTTTCTTGGTGGATACCGGTGGAGTGCTTCACACTTGAGGAGCAACTGCTAAGGATCTCTGATCGTTGTCTCCGAATTATTTTTAAAGGTTAGATTCGATCCCTCGAATTTTTATTCATGATTTATATGCTTTTATTTGGATTTTACGTGTGTAAAAGTGTTTTACCATGCCCCGCTGCGTTTAAAATCCAACAATGGTATCAGAGCATAGGTTGTATGCATATAGATCTGTGGTAAAAATTTCAGAATTTTATGTGCTTGTATGAATTAATTATGATTTTTACAAGTTATATTATGGATTAATTTTATCTGATGAGAAATCGTTTCTCAGAATAATTTTGAATGTTGATCTGGGTTCTACAAGTGTTGTAGATCGTCTGGGTATTTTTTTCATAATTTTATGATGTATAGATTTTTTATTATGAATTTTTGAAGTTCTTACAATTAAATTCATAATTAAATAAATCATATATATATATAAATTGTTTGTAATTATGTATTTATGTCTGCATAATCCGTGAGGGTACTACTGTTGTTGCACGGAAGCAGACAGTGAATAAGTCAGATGTCAAGCTCGTTTTTCGAGCAGAAGACGGCGGCTGCTGGAGAAAAACAAAAAAAAAATATAGGGGTGTAACGCATTCCGGGAATGCGTTACACACCTGTGGCGCATTCACGGAATGCGTTACACCCTTTAATGGCTTAAAAGGGGTGTAACGCATCACCGGAATGCGTTACAGGTCTAGTAACGCGTTCCTGTAATGCGTTACAGCCCGTCTGTTGATTTTAAAATTGATTTTCTGGGAGTTTCGTAACTCCGTTTTGGGCGTGCAATATACCGTTGGATTTGTTTTTCCGAGACGGATCTAATGGAGTGATAAATTTTAGTTTATATAAAAGTTTTGAACTATTTATATTCCATGAAGTGTTTTAAAGCTGTTTTTTGATCGTTTGAATTGATTTTAAATGCTTCTTGTGATACATAGAGATATATATTGCTTGTTCTAATGTGCTAGATGATGTAACATGCCTACCTTGATGTTTATTCATGTTGATATATGTGATATATGCTTAGTTTATCATGCGATGATAGATTTAGGTGAACTTAAATAAACATAAGGCGTTTGTTAGACAACCTAGTATAGTGAAATTGTTTCATAACCTTAATAATAATATTATGAATACAATCATGAGATTCTTGTGTTTGTGAAACACGTAATTGAATATGAATTTTTGATATGAGAGAAAGGATGATTCTGTCAACAACAGATTTCTATCTGTAAGAAAGGGTTATTAAGTGACGCCTCTTGACAATGCTCCACCCGATCTGGGAATCGTCTGATTATTGATTATTGATTTGAAATATTTAATTTAAAAGGAAGAATCTCTTTATAATATGATTATGATTGTAACTTAATATAATCCCTTTAAAATTAAATAATATCAAGTAGTAATTGGCCAGTGACACAACGGGCTTGTGTCGGTCATAGCCTTCCAACATGATAGAAAAGTAGTTCTTATTTTTGAATCATTGTCGGTTCGTGCTACAGCCGAGGGCTTTGATTTCGAAATAAGAAATACTTGTCAATTACATAGAGATGTGTACATTGAATAAGAATCTAAAGGTTGGTACGTGCTACAGCCGTGGGCCTTTGGGGACTGATTCAACTGTACGGAATGTTGGGTTAGACTTGACTTAGAATATTGAGTTTGTCGTGCTACAGCCGAGACTCAATTATTCAAGAGGCTAAAGTTTGATTAGGGAATAACATGAGATGTAATTGACAAGAGTTGTCTGCCTATTGAACATTACATGGCGGTTCGTGCTACAGCCGGGGTTGTGTAATGGAATGTAGGATCCCTATTCCCACTAGCATTATGAATGCTTAATTTTTCACGTAGGGGGTTGAATAAATTAGGTAAACTAGTGGGAGACACTTATGAATAAAGACCCGATTTATATAGTGTTTTGAAATGAAATCGAATATTTGCTAAGTGTTGTTATATGTTTATCATTTACAGATTTACTTTGTACGTTATGTCTTCTACACTATCACTCAGGAGCATACTAGATGCTCACAAATTGACTGGTCCTAATTATGCTGACTGGCTTCGAAACTTGAGAATTGTTCTCAGGATTGAGAAGCTGGAATACGTGATTGACTCACCTAAGCCTACTGAACCTGCTAGTGATGCACATAATGATGAACATGTTGTGTATCGTAAGTGGATAAATGATGCAAATGTTGCTCAATGCATCATGCTAGCTTCCATGAACATTGAGCTACAGAAGCAACATGAGCATATGGATGCTCACACTATCCTCATGCATCTACAAGAGTTGTATGATGTGGCGGGGAGGACAGCTCGATATAAGATATCGAAGGAGCTGTTCGGTTGTAGGATGTCTGAGGGATCATCTGTGAATGACCATGTACTTAAGATGATCAATTTGATTGAACGTCTTGGATAACTTGGTTTTGCCATGGATGGGGAGCTGAGCCAAGACTTGGTCTTGCAATCGCTTCCAAGTTCGTTCTTGCAGTTTGTTGTGAACTTTCACATGAATAAGTAGGATGTCAGCCTTCCTGAACTCCACAACATGTTGAAGACTGCGGAATCAAATTTTCCCCCTAAGAAGAGTTCTGTTCTTCTAATTGGTGAAGGTTCCAATCCTAAGAAAAGGAAGAGGAATTCTTCCAAGAAGAAGAAAGTAGGTGAGAAAATGCCGGTTCCACCAAAAGCTGAAGACCCCGAGAGCAAAATTGTTTGCTTTCACTGTAACAAGGTGGGGCACTGGAAGAGGAACTGCAAGGTTTACCTTGCAGAAATGAAGAAGAAGAAGGGTAGTGAGACTACCGCTTCTGATTCAGGTATGTTCATGAAAGAAGTGAATATGTCATTAAATCAAATTTCTACTTGGGTATTAAATACCGCCTGTGGTTCTCAAATCTGCAATTGTTGCAGGGACCAAGGAGAAGTAGGACTCTTGAGGAAGAGGAGGTGATTCTACTGATGGAAATGGAGCAAGAGTTGCTGCTGAAGATGTAGAATCATTTCATTTACATATGCCTACGGGCAAGACTATTGTTTGAAATAATTGTTATTTTGTTCCCTCGATTGTGAGGAATATTATTCCCATGTTAGACTTGGCTGGATTTTCATTTATTATTGAGAATAATGAATGTTCTATTCTTAGAGATAATATTCTTTATGGACGTGGTACTTTAAATAATGGTCTGTATATATGTGACATAATTTACTTCAGATTGAACAAACTAATAAAAGAAAAAGGGATGATGACAATCTCACTTCATAGTGGCACTGTAGTCTCCATTTAGTGGACATGGATAGAGGGCTGCAAATTTGCTAGGAATGGTACACACAGATGTATGTGGACCAATGTCTACGCAAGCCATGGGTGGATTTTCATACTTCATTACTTTCATAGATGATAGATCTGGATTCGGATATGTGTTTGATGAAACACAAGTCTGAGGCCTTTGAAAAGTTCAAAGAATATAAGTATGAAGTGGAGAAACAAACCAAATATAGTATCATAATTCTTCGATTAGATCGAGGTGGTGAATACTTGAATGGAGAGTTTCTGGATTATCTCAAAGTAAATGGTATAGTCTCCCGGTGGACTCCTCCAGATTGGTATCTGAAAGGAGAAATCGAACTTTGTTAGACATAGTTCGGTCCATGATGAGCTATGCAAATCTTCCAGTATTCCTATGGGGTTATGCATTGGAAACCTCAGCATATTTATTGAATAAGGTGCCTTCCAAATCTGTTCCTCAAACTTCATATGAGATATGGAAAGTAAGGAAACCGAGTCTTAAACACGTTAAGATTTGGGGATGTCCGGCTTGTGTCAAGTAAGTTGACCCAGATAAGCTGGATTATCGATCCGTAAAATATAGTTTTGTGGGATATCCTAAAGAGACTTTAGGGTATTACTTTTACACCGATCATCGGGTTTTTGTATCCAGACATGCTACCTTCTTGGAAAAGGAGTTTATCCTTGAAGGAAACAGTGGGAGCAAAATTGAACTTGATGAAGTTCAAGAAGCACAAACTACTACGGATCAAGTGGAAACACCTGTTCTGACTGAACAACCTTTTGTGGAACAGCCCATTCATAGGTTAGGGAGAGTGTCTCGCCAACCTGAGAGGTAATATGGCCTTGTCATTGAGAATGACAATGAGTTGTCGATCATTAATGATGACGACCCTGTGACCTATAATGAGGCTATGAGTAGTGTTGACTCAGAGAAATGGCATAGTGCCATGAAATCCAGAATGGAATCTATGTATACGGTATACAAAAGATACATTATAACAGATGGCCAGGTGGAGACCTTTAAGGCCAGGCTTTTGGGAAAAGGATTCAAACAAAGGCAATGGATTAACTTTGATGAAACCTTTTACCTGTAGCCCTGTTAAAATCAGTTCGGATTTTGCTTGCGAATGCTGCTTACTACGACTATGTGATCTGGCAAATAGCCAGATGGTTTTCTTTCCAAGGGAAATGAAAACCTAGTGTGTAAGCTGCTGTGAACCATATGTGGTTTAAAGCAAGCTTCTCGAAAGATGGAACATTCGTTTTGATGAGACAATCAAAGAGTTTGATTTTATCAAAAACGCAGATGAATCATGCATCTACAAAAGGGTTAGTGGGAGCGCGGTAACATTTCTTATATTGTATTGAATTAGAGTTGACACAAATAACAACATAGCAGACCCACTCACAAAGCTACTTTATGAAAGTCACTTTGATCGTCAAGATGGGTATTAGATACCAGAGTGATTGGCTTTAGTACAAGTGTGAGATTGAAAGGAATATGTCCTAAGTTCAATCGTGTATTAGGATTTAGGAATAACTTTTATGTAATCTGTTTTGATTTCATTGATATTAATAAAGACTTGTTTTGTTATTATTACGGGCTTTATCTATTTAAGTGTTTAAATAAGATATACCATAGTTTAGAGTAAAGCTTTTTATGGATTATGATGAGATCATAATAGTGAGACCTAAAAAGATGATAACTCTAAACTTAAATAGTTCCTGGTCATAGGATTACTAACTGGTAATTAATAATCCGCAAAGATCGGTATATACTATGCTTGCTTCATTATGAAGGATGTCTGTTCTCATAGACATTTGTGTGGTGACACTATAGCTAGTATGTATGTGCTTATTATGGAATAAGTTCACTGAACATGACTCGCACAGCTGAACAACTGATGGAGTTCACTCACGTGTCAGCAGTTGTTCACATAGTGATAGTTGTACAAGTATCCTTAGACTTGAGGTCATCATAGTCATCTTGTGTACACTGAACTATGCTTTGGTTTAGTTCTTAGTCTCCAGGGACAATTATTAAGGCTCTTCTGGGTATAGGAATTTGTACACGAAGATAGTGTATGATCAATAAAGGATCTACCCCTTCCAGTGAAGGAAGCGAATGTTCAAGGCCGATCCACTTATGCTAGTTCAGAAATCTCTGGCCAGAGTAAATGAAATTAGAAAGGAGTTTCTAATTTGCATAGAACTACACATAGTAAATGGTAAGCAAAGTGATTGAATTAGATAGGCTTGACACGAGATCCATGCCTTTTATTTAATCGGGACATTGTAGGGTAGAAGGAGTTTATTGTACGGTAACTATTCACTGACAGGTTCTTTGTATTCTAAGCAGTGAATTCATATTATCCGGATAGTCGCGATATGTTGAGAAGCATCACTCACGATGTAGAATAAATGTGATTAATTAATTAATCATATTTAATAAATTAGAGAATTTATATAAATAATGATAAAATAGTTTTATTATTATTTATTTCTACTACCGGCTTAATATTGAACCTACAGGGTCACACCATAAAAAGAGAATGATTTAATGGTGGAGGAATTAATTAATAATGGCTAATAATTATTTATTTATGAAATAAATAATTAATTGGCAAATTTAATAATTGATTAAATGAGATTTAATTGATTATAAATTAATTAAGAAAAGTTCTTAATATTATTAATTAAAGGATTTAATTTTTGGAAATTAAATCAAGAGAGAGAATTATTTCTAAAGTGTTTAGAAAAAGGATTAATGATTAAAAGGTGTTTTAATTATTAATGAGAATAATAAATGGGATAATAATAATAATATTTATGGGAAAATTTCAGCTGAAAATTTTGCCTATAAATACACTATTATAGACCCTATTTTATTCTAACCCACATCGAACCCGAAAACCCAAAAAGTTTGGAAAACCCAATTCTCTCCACCTCCTTCCTCCTCCTTAACATCGTTTTCTTGGTGGATACCGGTGAAGTGCTTCACACTTGAGGAGCAACTGCTAAGGATCTCTGATCGTTGTCTCCGAATTATTTTTAAAGGTTAGATTCGATCCCTCGAATTTTTATTCATGATTTATATGCTTTTATTTGGATTTTATGTGTGTAAAAGTGTTTTACCATGCCCCGCTGCGTTTAAAATCCAACACCTATGCAGGGGGAGCATACTCAAGATATAACCACATCTCAAGAAGCATCAGAACATACATCTGGCTCTTCAAGTTCTGATTCGTCAAGTTCTGATAAGCCAAGTTCTAATAGTTCTGAAAATCTAAATTCTGAAGAATCCAACTCAGAGAGCATAGTTTCAGGGGGAGCGTCAGAAAATGTTAATGAAGACAGCATGGATCATGGGGGAGCATCCAGTTCTAGAGAAAATCTTCCATCTGCAAGGAAGTGTCATATACACCTGATTTGATAATTGGAAATCCTGATGCAGGTGTCAGAACTAGAACAGCTACTTCAAGTGAATGTCTTTACAATTCTTTTCTTTCTCAGACTGAGCCAAAAAAAGTGGAAGAAGCTCTTCAAGATGCTGATTGGGTGCAAGCAATGCAGGAAGAGTTAAATGAATTTGAAAGAAACAAAGTATGGACCCTAGTGCCAAGACCAGAGAACAGATCTGTTGTTGGTACAAAATGGGTATTCAGAAACAAAACTGATAGTGATGGCATAATTACAAGGAATAAGGCAAGGCTGGTTGCAAAAGGATATTCTCAACAGGAGGGAATTGATTATGATGAAACATTTGCACCAGTTGCTAGATTGGAAGCCATAAGGATATTTTTGGCTTATGCTGCTCACAAAAAGTTTATTGTCTTTCAAATGGATGTGAAAAGTGCTTTTCTCAATGGAGAATGGGAGGAGGAAGTATATGTTGAACAACCTCCAGGCTTTGTAGATTCCAAATATCCAGATTATGTCTACAGGCTTGATAAAGCACTTTATGGACTTAAGCAAGCTCCAAGAGCATGGTATGAGACTTTAGCTCAGTTTCTTCTGGAAAGTGGATTTAACAGAGGAACTATAGACAAAACACTATTCTACCTCAACCATGGAAAGGACTTACTTCTGGTTCAGATATATGTTGATGATATCATTTTTGGTTCTACAAATGACAGACTTTGCAAGAAGTTTGCCAAACTGATGCAGTCAAGGTATCAAATGAGTATGATGGGGGAACTTAGCTATTTTCTGGGCCTTCAAGTCAAGCAGAATGAAGAAGGCACTTTTATTTTTCAAACTAAGTCCACCAGAAATTTGCTGAAGAAATTTGGAATGCAAGATTGTTCAAGTGCATCCACTCCCATGGCCACTGCAACGAAACTGGACAAGGATACTGGTAAATCAGTAGATATTACTGATTACAGAGGTATGATTGGCTCTCTACTCTATCTAACTGCTAGTAGACCTGATATCATGTATGCTACCTGTCTTTGTGCAAGATTTCAAGCAGATCCAAGAGAACCTCACTTAACAGCTATGAAAAGAATTTTCAAGTATCTTAAGGGAACAGCTGATCTGGGATTGTGGTATCCCAGAGAATCAGATTTTAAACTAATAGGTTACTCAGATGCAGATTTTGCAGGTTGCAAAATTGACAGGAAAAGCACAAGTGGAAGCTGCCAATTTCTTGGAGGCAGATTAGTTTCTTGGTTTAGCAAGAAACAAAAGTCAATTTCCACATCAACTGCAGAAGCAGAGTACATTGCTGCAGGAAGCTGTTGTGCACAAATTCTTTGGATGAAGAATCAGTTAATGGATTATGGGTTAACATATTTTAAAATCCCTATTTACTGTGATAATCAAAGTGCTATTGCTATGACAGGTAATCCAGTTCAACACTCAATGACAAAGCACATCAGCATCAGGTACCACTTCATAAGGGAACATGTGGATGAAGGTACAGTGGAATTGCACTTTGTTCCAACAGATCAACAACTAGCAGATATCTTCACAAAACCACTGTGTGAAGCTACTTTTACAAGATTGGTAAATGAACTTGGAATGGTTTCAGGTTCTTTCTCTAAATCTACTTAGTTTTGTTCTGATGCATCAGACTTTATGATCAGTATTTACAGAAATTACTCTCTTTGTGTATTCTGTGCTTAATTGAAAATTGCTTAAGTGCTGACTGTTGTCTGATGTGACTTTCTAAACTCTGATAGTGATATGTCTGTTTATGTAACTATTCTATCCTATGAGGATACCTGTGCTAGATGCTGACCTAGTAGTCTTCAATATACTAGAGATCCCATTTTAGAAGTAATTATTTATGTGGAAATCCATTGACACAAGCAAATTCTGATATTGAGCTTAGTTAAGTTTACTCTGTCTATCTTATTACTAAGTCAAAAAACTAGAATAATGCTTCTCATCTGTTAAGTTCTGATGTTAGTAAATCTGCTGAATGTAATAAGTGCTGATAAACCTCACTTATCAAAAGATAAATGGAAAAGAAAAAGAAATAAAAATCAGGTACTCCTTTGAGGTCTAGAGTAAAAATATGGAAGGGACGACCCAAGTGCATTGCTGGTATTAAGTAATATACATCAGAAAAGCAAAATATTTTCTTGGTGACTTTTCACACTCTATGATTACTGGAGATATACTCTGATAATAGCATAAATTCTGATAAGCAGTCGTGACTAACTTACACTGAGAAGCCACTGTAAACTGGAATTTAAAAAGATGCACAAAATTAGCACAAAACAGTTGAGGTGGACTCAAGCATGAACTCATTCAATAGTAGGCTTCAGAATAATGACAGATTTTTAGTAAAGTTTTAGTTATGCCTTATTTCTAAGATGTACTGAAGTGAATCAGACTTTACTCTTTGTCTGATATTTAGCTTAATGCACACACTAAACACTCCATATGAATGATGAAAATTACTGTGGTGATCTATGTTATTTTAGATGAACAGTTTATGTGTCAGATTGCATAAATTTTGAGGACAAGTTCTGTTGAACGTTCTGATGATTATGTTAGATATATTTGATAATGTCATGGCTAATATATTTTATGTTTAGCTTTCAGAATCTTACGTGAACAGGATAAATCAGTACTTAACTGTTGATCAGTACTTATACTGGAAGTCAGGACTTAAGGATATCAGTACTTATATTATCAGGAGATAATCATCAGAAGATAGATATCAGAACTTAAGTGCTGAAGGGCAATCAGATAAGGACAGTAGCTGATTAAAGGAAAGAAGATCGAGATAAACATAAGAAGAGATATGCATGAAGAAGGAATTTCGTGAAGAATGGAATACTTGGAAGAAAAGATATCTGATTGATATATTTTAGGAAGCAGAATTATATTCCATATCAATTAGCGATTATCTTGTAATTGTGTAGTATATAAACACAGACATAGGGTTTACACTATAAGTGTTATCATTATTAGAAAAGATTATTCATTGTAACCCTTGCAGCTCTCGTGATATTTGTTCATCACTGAGAGGTAACAGTTCCATACTGTAACAGAGTTTATTGTTTCAATAAAGTTTGTTTTCTGTTACTTAAGTTCTTAAAGTTCGATTTGAGTGTACTATACACTGTATTCACCCCCTCTACAGTGTGTGTGTGACCTAACAATTGGTATCAGAGCCTATCTGTTAACATACATACAGTTAAAGATCCAAACACAATCATGTTGGACACAGAAACTCCAACTAAGCCTACCACAACTGAGGAACCACCAAAGACACAAATTCAGAGTCGGTATGAGACCATCAGAGTCCCCATACTGAGACCATCTGAATATCCCATATGGAAGTTAAGGATGACCATGTTCCTGGAAGCAACAGATCCAGAATATCTTGATAGAATCAAGGAAGGTCCTCACAAACCAACCAAACTCGCTGTTGCAGTTGCAGGTGAAGCAGAAAAGACCGTACCAAAGGAGAAGAGTGATTATACTGCTGAGGACATAGCATCAATTGCTAAGGATGCTAAGGTACGACACTTACTGCATAGTGCCATTGATAATGTAATGTCAAACAGGGTAATCAACTGCAAGACTGCTAAGGAGATATGGGATGCTCTGGAAACAAGGTGTCAGGGAACTGACACAATTAAGAAGAACAGGAAGACAATACTCACTCAAGAGTATGAACACTTTGACTCAAAGACTAATGAGTCATTGAATGATTTATATGATAGATTTATCAAACTTTTGAATGATTTGTCATTGGTTGATAAAGAGTATGATCTTGAAGATTCAAACCTTAAGTTCCTGTTAGCTCTTCCTGAATGCTGGGATTTGAAGGCAACGACAATAAGAGACAACTACAATCTTGATGAAACAACTCTTGACGAAATCTATGGAATGCTCAAGACTCATGAGCTGGAGATGGAACAAAGAAGCAACAGGAAAGAAGGAAAGTCAAGGACAGTTGCTCTTAAGGCTGAAGAAGAATTCCCCAAAGCAGCTTCCGCAAAGAAAGACAAGGGTAAAGCTCTTTTCATAAAGTCTGATACTGAGTCATCAAGTTCTGAGAGTGATGATGACTCAGATTCTGAAAGCTTGCCTGAGACTGATGCTGATGAGGAGATGATGAAGCTGTGTGCTCTTATGGTGAAAGGAATCACAAAGATTGCATACAGGAAGTTCAGGAAGGGAAAGAAGTTTTCCAGGAAAAGTATAAGTTCTGATAAGAAGAATTTCAGAAAATCTGAAGGCAGAGGAGGAAAGTCTGACAAAGGAGATTACACCAATGTTAAATGCTATAACTGTGGTGAGAAAGGCTACATATCTCCTGACTGCAAGAAGGTAAAGGGTGACAAAGGCAAGGCTCTTGTCACAAAGCAGAAAAGCTGGACAGACACCTCAGACTCTGAAAGTGAGGAGAACTATGCATTAATGGCAAATGCTGATAAAGAAAGTGCTGAAAGCAGTTCTGAAGCTGCTGAAACAAAGGTACCTCAGACTACTTATGCTTTTCATACTAATGATATTAATGAGTTGAGAAGATATCTTAAAACCATGTTTGTTAGCTATAGAGATCAAACTTTAACATGTGAAAGATTAACTTCTGAAAATCTTGCATTTAAGAAAAGGAATGATTTCTTAGAAAAAGAGTTAGTCATGTTCCATCAAACTCAGAAGGATAGAGATGATGCTTTTTATGTTAGGAATGAAGTGCTAAAATTAAATGAATCTCTAAAAACTGAGTTAGAAAAGGAAAGAGAGATTATCAGGACTTGGACTAACTCTGGCAAAACAACTCAAAATTTGCTAAGTAGTGGAAACTGGAAAGAGGGCTTAGGTTATGGAGAAGATAAGAATGATAAAGGAACTGAAGAAATTAAGCCTGTTGTTAAGCAAAAGCCAAAGTTTAAACCTGTTAAGTTTGTAACTGTAAAGTCTGAAAATGAGAAATCAGAAGTTAAAGAGGAATTAACTTTTGACAAACTAAAACAGGAAAAGACAACTGAAGTGAACATAGGCTTAATGACAAAGAAGCAGCTTAAGCATAAGCTGAAAGATGTCAAGAATGCAAACAAGGTAAAATCACCTAGGAAAAATAGGAATGGAAAGGAAGGTGTGAATAAAAGCAATGATTATAAACCTGTTCCTGATGCTCCTAGGAAAACATATCATAACTGTGGAAGTTCTAACCATCTGGCTTCTTTTTGCAGGAAGAATAAGAATATTAACTCCTTACCTTCAAAATCAGGAGTTAAGAGTCAGTCTGTTAGATACAAACCACAAAATCCTTGTTTTCATTGTGGTAGTTTATGGCATTCCATTTATACTTGTAAGGAATATCATAGTTTGTACTATGATTATTATCAAATAAAACCTTCTTTGAAGAAAGTTTCCATTGTTCCTTCTAGTGTAAATTCTGATTCAAAGTCTGATAGTGTAAGTTCTGATAAGAAAAATGTTAACATAAACTCTGATGCTAAATCCGCTGCAAATGTTAACAAACTTAATAAGGCCAAAGGACCCAAGCAAGTCTGGGTCCTTAAAACTAATAATTAGTGGTCTTTGTGATTGCAGGGCAACAGGAAAAATATTCTAGTTCTGGACAGTGGATGTTCAGGACATATGACTGGAAATAAGGCCCTGCTATCAGACTTTGTAGAGAAAGCTGGCCCAAGTGTTTCTTATGGAGATGGCAACATTGGAAAAACATTGGGATATGGCAATATCAATCTTGGAAATGTCATAATTAAACAAGTAGCTCTGGTCTCAGGACTTAAACACAACCTACTGAGTATAAGTCAAATCTGTGACAGAGGTTATCATGTTGATTTCTTTGAAGAACACTGTGAAATTGTGAGTAAATCTAAAGGCAAAGTTGTTCTGAAAGGATACAGACGTGGTAACATTTATGAAGCTAAGCTTTCAACAAGTACTGATGGTTCTGTAACCTGTCTGTTAAGTAGAGCATCAATTGAAGAAAGCTGGAATTGGCATAAGAAACTCTCTCATTTAAATTTCAACAATATAAATGAACTGGTCAAGAAAGATCTTGTGAGAGGATTGCCAAACACAGTATTTGCTCCTGATGGTCTTTGTGATTCATGTCAGAAAGCCAAACAAAGAAAATCTTCATTCAAGAGCAAGACTGAATCATCAATTCTTGAGCCTTATCATCTTATACATATTGATCTATTTGGTCCAGTAAATGTCATGTCTATTGCAAAGAAGAAGTATGCGTTGGTCATAGTGGATGAGTTCACCAGATACACATGGGTGTATTTCTTGCACACAAAAAGTGAAACTGCATCTATCTTGATTGATCATGTCAAACAGCTGGATTAAATGGTCAAAGATTCTGTGAAAATTTTAAGAAGTGATAATGGCACTGAGTTCAAGAATTTGATAATGGAAGAGTTCTACAAAAGCCATGGAATAAAGCAGGAATTTTCTGCTCCTGGAACTCCACAGCAAAATGGAGTTGTTGAAAGGAAGAATAGAACTCTCATTGAAGCTGCACGTACAATGCTTAAAGAAGCAAAGCTTCCAACCTATTTCTGGGCTGAAGCTGTGCAGACTGCTTGTTTTACTCAAAATGCAACACTCATTAACAAGCATGGAAAAACGTCATATGAGATGGTGAAGAAAAAGAAGCCAAATCTGAAATATGTTCATGTATTTGGATGCAAGTGTTTTGTTCTCAAGACTCATCCTGAACAGCTATCAAAGTTTGATCTAAAAGCTGATGAAGGAATCTTTGTTGGATATCCACTTTCCACAAAAGCCTTCAGAGTCTATAATTTGAGAACAAAAGTGGTCATGGAATCTATCAATGTCTCTTTTGATGACAAGAAGATCACTGGTCTTAAAGATTTCATTGACCATGATCAGATGAGATTTGAAAATGAAGACTCATATTCTGATACTCCTGACAGTCTAAGTCCTGATACTGCAAACTCTGATGGATTAAACTCTGATGTTATTGAAACTGTGGTGACTACGTTAAAGGAAGATGCACCTATGCAGGGGGAGCATACTCAAGATCCTACCACATCTTAAGAAATATCAGAACATGCATCTGGCTCTTCAAGTTCTGATTCGTCAAGTTCTGATAAGCCAAGTTCTGATAGTGCTGAAAATCTAAATGCTGAAGAATCCAACTCAGAGAGCATAGTTTCAGGGGGAGCATCAGAAAATGAAAATGAAGATAGCATGGATCATGGGGGAGCATCCAGTTCTAGAGAAAACCTTCCATCTGCAAGGAAATAGACAAAATCACATACACCTGATTTGATAATTGGAAATCCTGATGCAGGTGTCAGAACTAGAACAGGTACTTCAAATGAGTGTCTTTACAATTCTTTTCTCTCTCAGACTGAGCCAAAGAAAGTTGAAGAAGCTCTTCAAGATGCTGATTGGGTGCAAGCAATGCAGGAAGAGTTGAATGATTTTAAAAAAACAAAGTCTGGACCCTAGTGCCAAGACCAAAGAATAGATCTGTTGTTGGTACAAAGTGGGTATTCAGAAACAAAACTGACAGTGATGGCATAATTACAAGGAATAAGGCAAGGTTGGTTGCAAAAGGATATTCTCAACAGGAGGGAATTGATTATGATGAAACATTTGCACCAGTTGCTAGGTTAGAAGCCATAAGGATATTTTTGGCTTATGCTGCTCATAAAAAGTTTACTGTCTTTCAAATGGATGTGAAAAGTGCTTTTCTCAATGGAGAATTGGAGGAAGAGGTATATGTTGAACAACTTCCAGGTTTTGTAGATACCAAACATCCAGATTATGTCTACAGGCTTGATAAAGCACTTTATGGACTTAAGCAAGCTCCTAGAGCATGGTATGAGACTTTAGCTCAGTTTCTTCTGGAAAGTGGATTCAACAGAGGGACAATAGACAAAACACTGTTCTACCTCAACCATGGAAAGGACTTACTTCTGGTCCAGATTTATGTTGATGATATCATTTTTGGATCTACAAATGACAAACTTTGCAAGCAGTTTGCCAAACTAATGCAGTCAAGATATCAGATGAGTATGATGGGGGAACTTAGCTATTTTCTGGGCCTTCAAGTCAAGCAGAATGAGGAAGGCACTTTTATTTGTCAAACCAAGTACACCAGAAACTTGCTAAAGAAATTTGGAATGCAAGATTGTTCAAGTACATCCACTCCAATGGCCACTGCGACAAAACTGGATAAGGATACCGGTAAATCAGTAGATATTACTGACTACAGAGGTATGATTGGCTCTCTACTCTATCTAACTGCTAGTAGACCTGATATCATGTATGCTACCTGTCTTTGTGCAAGATTTCAAGCAGATCCAAGAGAACCTCACTTAACAGCTGTAAAAAGGATCTTTAAGTATCTTAAAGGAACAGCTGCTCTGGGATTATGGTATCCTAGAGAATCAGATTTTAAACTAATAGGTTACTCAGATGCAGATTTTGCAGGTTACAAAATTGACAGGAAAAGCACAAGTGGAAGCTGCCAATTTCTTGGAGGCAGATTGGTTTTTTGGTACAGCAAGAAACAAAAGTCAATTTCCACATCAACTGCAGAAGCAGAGTATATTGCTGCAGGAAGCTGTTGTGCACAGATTCTTTGGATGAAGAATCAGTTACTGGATTACGGGTTAACATATTTCAAAATCCCTATTTACTGTGATAATCAAAGTGCTATTGCTATGACAGGTAATCCAGTTCAACACTCAATGACAAAGCACATCAGCATCAGGTACCACTTCATCTAGGAACATGTGGATGAAGGTACAGTGGAATTGTATTTTGTTCCCACAGATCAATAATTGGCAGATATCTTCACAAAACCATTATGTGAAGCTACTTTTACAAGATTGGTAAATGAACTTGGAATGGTTTCAGGTTCTTTCTCTAAATCTGCTTAGACTTGTTCTGTGTTATCAGACTTTATGCTCAGTATTTATAGAATTAATCTCATTGTATATTCTGTGCTTAATTGATAAATGTCTTTAAGTACTGACTGTTGTCTGATATATGTTTCTAAACTCTGATAAGTGATATGTTTGTTCTAGTACCTATTCAATCCTATGAGGATAACTGTGCTAGATAACTGACCTAATAGTCTTTAATAAACAAATGATTCCATGTAAGAAGTAATTATTTCGGTGGAAATCTTATGACACTAGCAAATTCTGATAATTGAGCTTAGTTAAGTTTACTTTGTATATCTTATTACTAAGTCACAAATTAGAATAATGCTACTCATCTGTTAAGTTCTGATACTAGTAAAACTGCTGAATGTACTAAGTGCTGATAAACCTCACTTATCAAAAGAAAAAGCAAAAAGATCAAAGAATAAAATCAGGTACTCCTTTGAGATCTAGAGTAAAAATGTGGAAGGGACGACCCAAGTGCATTGCTGGTATTAAGTAAATATGCATTAGAAAAGCAAAATATTTTCTTGGTGACTTTTCACACTCTATGATTACTGGAGAAATACTCTGAAAATAGCATAAATTCTGATAAACAGTCGTGACTCACTTACACTGAGAAGCCACTGTAAAATAGAATTGCAAAAGATGCATAAAATTAGCACAAAACAGTTGAGATGGACTCAAGCATGAACTCATTCATCAGTAGGTTTCAGGACAATGACAGATCTTTAGCAAAATTTTAGTTATGCCTTATTTCTAAGATGTACTGAAGTGAATCAGACTTTACTCTTTGTCTGTTTTTAGCTTAATGCACACACTAATCACTCCATCTGAATGATGAAAATTTCTGTGGTGGTCTATGTTATTTTAGATAAACAGTCATAGTGTCATTATTGCACAAATTCTGAGGACAAGTTCTAAGTTACACGTTCTGATGATTAAGTTCTGACGTCCATAACTCAGAACTTGTATGAGTATTTACTAAGATGGGCATTCCTTTTTCGAGTTAAGAAATTATGTTCTGATGACTGTTAAGTTCTGGTATAGGTCTAAGTTCTGATTTCTCAGTCTAATCCTTTACTTGGCTTATCTGTGAATAAAATTTGATAACAGTCTCAGTTCGAACTAGAATATGTTGAAGTGGAAGATTAATAGTCACTATGATTAGGATTAATGGTATTTGTACTTGAACAGTCCACTGTTTCTTGTGTCTTGTGCGGTCTAGACCATGATTCCTCTTTCCAATGACTGTTATTCTTTTTCAAAGTCTAGGGAGACGAGGTAGAATTAATTCTACCTGTCAGCATTAAATATCTTTGCGTCTCTTGGCATTCTCTTGCCTATATAAGCAACCACTTCACATCAGTCTTTCCATCACATTCTTCTCACACACTTATCCTCCTTTTTCTGTCAAAAACACAATGGTCCGATACAACATGTTTTTGAACTACCAAACCTTCAATATGGAGCTAAGTTGTGCCGAGTGGCAGCAGGAGTGGCATGTAACAGCCATTCCTGAGGAGATCTGGGATTCTGTCCCACAGGAGGTGCTGACTCACCTTCTATTCTTCTATATGGATTACCATCGCCATCTGGAGCGATTGGAGGAGGAAAGGCAGGGAAGCTATCCGTCAGCAAGAGCGAATCATACGACTCGCCATCTTGTTCGTCGAAGATAGGAAGAGGAAGATGACTTAATCTTGTCTTCTTCCTGTTCTTCTTCATCCTCAGCTTTGTCAGGCTTCTTAGCTAGGACTAAAGCTGTTGATGTTAGGATTAGGAGCTTAGGGAAAATCTTGTATAAGTATTGATGTAATTTCCATTTCATAAATGTATTGTCTTGATATATTAATGAAAGTTGTTTTTACTTCAAGATTTTGTCTCTGAGTTATTTCATCTTGTGTTGATAAATCCTGATTGATGTTCTGATGACCATATATATTTTGTTTTATATTAAGTTCTGATTCATTTTCAGCACTTACTCATCTAAATTATCTTGGTCATTTTCATGTGATGTATTTTCAGAATATCAATGATGCAGTGAAAAATAATTCAATCAGTACTAATGGTTTAAATTTTGAATTAAAACTGTTTCTCTTGATTAATGGAACGGTTTTTCCTTGAAACTAGGCAACTGGGTAAGTAATGATTCCTGTTTTCTCGAGCCCAGTAACTGACCGTTATTACTGCATGTCTGACAGGTGTCCAACGGTAACATTTTTTGTTCAGAGTATAAGTACAACAGAGAGAAGATTTCTTTAATCTTTTATTTTCTTTATACTTTATCTCTCTCCTTACTTTTACTCTCTTTCTCCTTCTTTCTCACGTTGGTTTTTCATACAGACATTATCTCAAACACCTAACAGGCATACTTGAATCTCAATATTTTTTCACATGGCACCAAAGGATTTAATCATTGATGGAGCAAAGTTTGTTCCAAACAACTATGCTGCAATTCTTGATCATGCTGAAGCTCCATCTGAATTGCACTTTGTGCAAGATCTTCTTGCACATAGTGAGGTTGGGTACGCCTTAACTCAGCCTGAATTATTTTCAAGTCAACAAGTTCTGAGGTTCTGGAGGACTGGAGTTTTTGATGATGGTGGTAAATGAGGAACTCCCAGTATTATCTTCCAAGTGGGTGATTCATCCTATGTAGTCACTCCTGGTACAGTACGAAGAGCATTACATCTTCCAGAAGATTGTACTTTCTCTATACCAGAGGAATCAGAACTTCGGGAGTTAATGACTGATTTGGGATATGAAAAGAGTCTGATAAAACTAGGACAATTGAAATGGGCTCATATCAGAAGAGAATGGAGTTTCTTCTTCGATTGCATCACCAAGGCTTTTGGCAACAAGTGTTCAAACTTTGATGCTATCCCAATCATGAGTCAGCACATCGGGTATTCACTTATCAATCAGACTCACTTTGATTTTGCACCTGCTTTAATTGGTTTTATTGGGGATAGGATGACAGAGGATAGAACTGTTATTTACTTTGCTCGATTCTGTCAACTTATTTATACGTATTGTACTGATGAACCCCAGTTAGTCAGCACTCAAACCCCATCTTTTAAGGTTGCAAAAAGGTACTTTAACAACCTGATAAATGCTGACACAAAGAAATCAATGGTGAGACCATTACAGATTCCTCAGTCTGTGAAACAGATTCTGGTAAATGCTGATCCTGCTACTTACAAATCTGTTTACTCAAATGTTCAACCAACTCACCATAACCAAAATTCATCATTTTCAGTCCCTACCACTCAGGGTATATCTCAGCCTACCCTCAGAACTTATCTCAAATCCTATCTCTCCACTTCACAGACTGCTCAACCTTCTTCTTCAGCACCTACTGTGAAGCCTACATCCTCTAAGCCAAAGAGAACAAAGACTGTTCCTCAAACACCTCAAAAGAGGAGGAGAATTACTTTGAGAGATGAATCAGATTCTGAGGAACAGATTCCTTCTTCAGAACCTGTGGTAAATGAAGCTGAGAAAGCAACTTCTCAGAAGGATTCTGAAATTGGGGGTTCTAGGCTTCTCAAGAGGCTTAGACGAATGGTAGTTCCTGAAACTCCCAAGGAATCCAAATCAACAAGGAAGTACAAGAAACAGAGGGCACAAAGGCCAGTTTCAGATGATGAGGAGGAAGCAGCTAAGGAAGGGGATCAGGAATCTCTGATCTCACAAGACAAGGAATTTGCTCCAGTCACTTCTTCTCCATCAACTCCATCTCAGGAAGCTGTATCTGACAAGGCTAACTCACCATCTGTGTCTCTTGTTGATCCAGGCACAAGTACGGAAATTGATATTCAGAACCTGGTTGTGCCTGAAATACTTTTCTTAGAAGCTCCAACAGCAAATAATCCTTCCACAACACCTGTTACTGATGCTGTTCAAACTCCAGAGTTATCAACAACACCTTCTCTGCATCAAGATGCTGATGATCAGATTTTAGGTGAGCATCAGGATATGGCTGTTGATCAGAACTTAGTATCAGATCAACAATTAGAGGATGCTGAAGCCTCCATTGCTACTCACACTGTTGTCTTATCAGAAGATACTGATTCTTTAAGTTCTGATGCTGCAAATGTTGGAGATACTGGTGAAGCTGCTCCAACTGTCGATGCTGATGAAGCAGGTCCTTCAGGACATACTCCTCCACCGACTCTTCCTAAGTCTGAACTGGTAAAGGAGTTTGTTATCAGGGATGCACCAGTGCCTTGGAGTGAAACTCCTGCAGGTCAGGAGTGGACTAAGGAATGGAACTCAGTTTCATGTGTTCCAAATGCTTTACATCTTGCTGAGCACTTGACTAAAGCTGATGAAATGTTAAATTCTGATGATTTTAAAACCCAGATTAGAGTCACTGCATTGAGTACTAAACATCTACAAGGTCTTCATTCAACTACTCATACAGAGCTACACAAGATTCAGGAGAACTTTATCAAACAGGAACAAGTTTGGAAAATTGATAAGAAAAAGTTCTTTCAACCTACCATTGACAGGATTGCTTATATTGAGAAAACTCAAGAGAAACAACAAGCTCAGATTGATCAAATTCTGACAAATCAAGCTTCTCAGCAATCGCAACTTACTGAAATCCAGACCTTAGTGGAACTACTTATCTCTCTTTTACTACCTGCTGATGCCAAAAAGGGGGAGAAGGTAATTAAGTCCAAATGCAAAACCAACAAGACACTGCAAGGAAAGGATGATGGAAAAGATGACCAAGGAAACTCTGGAATAGGTAGCGGTCATAGTCAAGGTAGAAGGTTTACATCAAGACAAGCTAGTCACAGAACAAGTTTTGATACTGGGAAAAGAATAAGTTCTGCTGCTGGTAAAAGGATAAGTTCTGATGAACTTCTAGATCTTGATGAGGAAATGTCAAGACAGTTATTTCTTCAAGAAAATCCAGGAATGGACTTGGAAAGTTTAAAGGAAGAAGAAGCCAGACTTAAATCAGAGAAAGTCACATCTAAATCTAAAGCTTCTGGTAAAAAGTCACTTCCAAAACTTAAAGGCATTGTGATCAAAGAAAGGACACATACTGAAGCAACATTGGCTAGATCATAACCACAGATAGATCCAAGATCCAAGGGTAAAGAAAAGGTTAGTGAACCTATCAAGGGTTATGTACCTCCTGAGGAAGAAGAAATTGCTGATGAAAAAGATGATCTTGCTCTGACTTCAAGAAAAGTTCTTAAAACAACCTCTGACATGGCTCAAGTTGTTCAGAGTCAAGAAATTGTAAGTTCTGATATTCAGAAGAAGCAAGTAACCTCTGACAGAGCTCAAGTTAACTTGATATCAGAAAATAGATCAAAGACACTCCTACCAGGATTCACTAAAGCAAAACAGACTCAATCTTTGAAGACTACTGCAAGTGGTTTTGAAGCAAGAGTAGTTACTGGAAAGGAAGCTAGAGATAAAATTAGATTGGGAAGTGCTGATGAAAGATGAGTACACAACACTACCAATGATCCAACTTCCTTGAGTGAACCAGGTATTGGAGCAACTCCTGAGAGATTGAATCAACTGGAATCTGTACAGATGGTTTACCATACCTACTTGAAAGAATACATCATGTTGTATTTCATGACAGATGGTAGGGTTTATCATTGTAAGTCATATGTCATAGCCTATTTGTATATTCGAGGATTCAACTCAACTCAAATAAGAATGTAATAAGTAAATAGTGGATCTACCGTCAGAGAGATCTCGCAAAGTAATATTTGTCAAAGGATTCAGAAACAAGGTTCATCTACAGACTTGAGGAGTTAATTCACTGGAAGAAGTTCAAGAAGTTGATCATGCCTCAGTGATATAAATCAAGATCGTGGATTTAATCAAGTGACAGAGATCTCGTCAGAGTATCATTAATTACAAGGATTTAATCTGAAGAAAATCAAAGCGTCAAAGTCAAGACATGAAGAAACGTCACGGAAGTTAGTCACTCATGAACCAGACAGTACATCGAGTGTCAACGTTGAAGTGGCGGAATTGATTCATAATTTTCAGTGATTTTCAGAAGATTTGCAGAAGAATGGTTGCTGCTCAAGACTAGAATTAATTCTCTATTAATTAATTAAGTCATCTAATTTAATTAAGAAAATAAATTATATCTGCGAAGAATAATTTATTTATTAATTGAATTAATTGATTAATTAATTCTGAATTAATTCTAGGAATTTTAGGAATTTTCAGAAGTTTAATTGGATTAAATTCAAGCATTAAATCAGCAAGACAATTGAAAATGAACTAGCATGACAATCAGGATTGTCATACCGATTGTCATGCTAGGCCATTTTCCATTGTCATACCGAAAGTTACTCTAGGAGGATGATTGTCTTGCTAGTTCATTCTGATTGTCATGCTAGTTCATTCTGATTGTCATGCTAGTTCATTCAGATTGTCTTGCTAGTTCATTCAATTGTCCTACCGAAAGTCTTGCAAGCTTAAAGGATTGTCATTCCAATTCAATTGAATCAGCTGATTGATTAAATAGAAGCAGAGAAGCAGCATATCATTTTTAACTCAATCAAAATACACACAAGTCAAGAACAGAGCAGCCGCCTTGAAATATATCATTCTTCTCTGCAGAAATTCAAGATCAATTTCTAGTTTGTTAATGTTAAATCCAAACCACTAGAATTATTTATCTTGTTCTTGTGTATCAATCTAGCGGATTAAAATCCCTAGAACTTAATCTCAAATCGCGTTTAGCATTTGATTCTAATTATTGCAAAAATAGAAAAAGTTCATGTCGAATTTATTCTAGATTTGTAATAATTGATTTGAGATTAATACCTTGTAATCGATACAGTTGTTGTAACACATTTCAAGTTTAATAATATTTTTATTTAACTTGAATTTTGTTTCACATTTTTTATTCCGCATTTTATTAGATTATTTGGTAACGTTTGTATTCAACCCCCCTTCTACAAACACATTGGGACCCAACAATTGGTATCAGAGCCTTCTGATTAACGAACAAATCAAGATCCTAGACTTTTGTGATTTTTCAACTCCTTGAATTTTTATTTATTCAAAAATTCATAATGACTTCACATAAAGTTGGAACCGTTAAAATTCCACAATTTGATAAAGAGAATTATATCATGTGGAAGAAGAAGATGCTATTATTTTTACAAGTTGCTAATCCCAAATATTCAAACTTGTTAAAGAAGGGTATAAAAACTCCGATGGTTATTGAACCGGAGGTAATAATAGATGGTGTGGTGACTACTGAAGCTAGAACCTATCCAAAAGAGCCCGAAGATTTTACTCCTGCTGAGAAGGAAGAATTCTCCTTGGATGCCAGCCTTCAATTAATATTAATTGATTCCCTTGATCCCCTGATGAACAGACATGTGATGAACTGTAAAAATGCTAAACACATGTGGGAAACTATTGAGGTAATTAATGAAGGCACAGAGGAAGTTAGGGAAAACAAGTTGGAGATCCTAACCTCTGAATATGAACATTTCAAATCAAATCCAGGAGAAGGAATTACTGAAGTGTTTGAGAGATACAATGCGTTGATCAACAACCTGAACATCAATGGAAAGTATTATTCAGTCAGGGAGGTCAACAAAAAGTTTCTTTTAACACTACCAACTCATCTTGAACATAGAATCACTGCCATTAGAGAAGCTAGAGATCTGAGTGAGATTTCTTTGGACAGGCTCTATGGAGTGTTAAAAACCTATGAGTTGGAGCAGATTCAACAGAAGGAAGTCTACGGGAAGGATAGAATGGTCAGCACATCTACTGCACTTGTAGCTGAAGGTCAACAACAACAGCAATCTCAACAATTGGAGAGAATGGTACAGTATTCCAAGGCTGAGGAAAATATGTTAGTAGCAGAATATGATCCTCCTACTACAAATCAATCAAGTGATGATTTTTATTCCTTGGAAGAGCTGGAGCAATTAGAAGACGAGTCAATGGCCCAAATTGTCAAGAGATTCTCCCATGTCAGATTCAAGAGGAATCCCAAGCTGAAGTACAAATCCAACTACAACAAATTCCAGAAAGGTGGATCTTCATCCTCTAACACCAGCAGTGGTGGATACCAAACAGGGATGGTTGATCGGGGCACCATTAGATGCTATAACTGCAATGAGTTGGGACACTTTGCCACAGAATGTAGGAAGCCAAAGCAAGTAAGAAAGAACTCTGAAAGGGCTTATCTGGCAAAGGGAAGAAGCTGGGATGATACTGACAGTGAAGATGAAGATGAAGGAAATCTTGCTCTTATGGCTACTGATGGGAAAGCTTCATCGTCAAGAATAGAGGTAAAACTTTCTGATGCTGAAATGGTTTATCATCTAAGAGGTAACTTAGATTGTGCACGTCGTGATAATGAACTGTTAAGTTTACAGATCACAGACCTTGAGAAAGAGGTCAATGAATTAAGACTTGTGCACATTAATCAAGACAAATTAAAAGAACAGGTATCTTTTCTAGAGAATAGAGTTGACTGTTATAGAAAACTCGAAACTATTCTCAAAGACAAGATCACCGGTCTTGAGACTAAGGTTAGAGCCTACTTCAATTCTTGTTCGAAGGCTAAAGAGTTCTACAGTAAGCAAGCTGTTAATCAAACATCTGGAATAGGTTATGATTACAATGCTGCTATTGGAGAATTAGGCATAAACTCCCCTCCCCATGTCTGTGCTAAAGGGAGGGAAGTACCACATGTGCTTAAGGGTGTTGATGAACCCCTCTATAAAGCATCAATTGCTGAACCATTTGATGCGACCTCTTCTGTTATTCAAGAAGAAATACGTGCTGAGGATCATGCTAATGAGAAGATTGTTTCCAAGTCAAGTGAGTCGAAAGTTCCAGTCAAAGTTGTGAAAGCAACTGAGACTAACTCAGACACACATGAGTTGGATAACAATAATGCCATGTCTACCATGCATAAATTGCCTGCTGTTAATCACTCTCATAAAGCATGTGGTGTTGCTAATTGTATGTCTTGTGCTTTTAATATGATGTATGCTTATTTTAATGGTAAGCATGTGTCTAATGATAAGACTACTCCTCGTCAGCATGTGAATAACAAGAAGCATGATAGGTCTAAGACTGCTAGTCCTTCTAAGGCTAGAAAGGAGACATTTGTGCCTAAGCCTAACCAGAAATTTGTTAAGGCTATTTACAAGGTCAAATGTTCAGTCATTGAAAATGTTGAGATCGTTAAAATTAAAAATGTTGTTTTGCCTGACAAAGGACAGTTCTACAAGTATGCCGGGCCCAACCAAGTTTGGGTTCCGAAGAAGGTCTAATCCATTTGAAGTGCAGGGTAGTATACAGGTGTAACCGGTAGTGTGGATTCTTGACAGTGGATCATCAAGACATATGACCGGAGATAGAGCCCTGCTATCAAATGTGGATTGAGAAAGCTGGCCCCCTGGTTACCTTTGGAGATAACAGCAAAGGTTTATCTGAGGGATATGGCTGTTTGCAAGCTGGGAATGTTATCATTGTAATTTTGTATATTGTGCTAGGTTATTATCAGGAAGCAGTATCTAACATATAGCACCAGTGACGAGACTTGAGAATATTACGACATATCAGGCACCTGCTGCACATTACACTTGGAATTGTACTCTAGTAAGATGTGTACAAGTGTACTCCTGGTTGGTGAGTTAAAAGAGGAAGTCAGTGCACCACAATTCATGGACTTTGCAGCTGCAGATCTGTTGGACTATGCAATCTCTTCTTCACAATCTCACTTCAGGTTGGTATGAACTAGTATACTGCTCAAGCAATCGTCAAGGACATGGTATGGCACTCTAACAGAAGTTGTAATCTTATATGAACTAGTAGAGTCGTCATATTTATAACTATTTTATCACTAAGCACAATCATATTGTTTTATATGTGCAGTGGTATATTGTTTATGCAACATAACAATTAGTATCTAAAGTACTTGACAAGTATCGGTCAATGATATCTTGTTAACATTATGTTGCAGATATTTGTAAGCTTTTGACATGAATGAGAATTACTTAGACTTTACCCTAAGTGATCAATGTTTTATCAAAAACTCATTCATATTGAAAAACAAAATTAAACTTCTTTCTACATTAGTGATATCTTATTTCATGTAAAATCTTTTGAAATCACTATTGTAAATCATTTTCTCTCTATTACCATATATTCTGTGTTACAGGTTCAGTCTCCAATGACTTTCTTTCATTGACAGTCATGAGGTTGAAAACCCACAACGTCTATCCCAGACTGTAAAGACAAACACAAAAACAGAACCAACCAACACTCTCTTACCACTAAATGTAGTATGAATGAGCGTGAGGGAGATAGTGCCTAGTGCACCACATAAGGAAGGTTCTGTAGTCAACCCAGTAGCTTTGTCTCATACATAGATGAGTAGTATTTAAACCGAGACAACTGCTAGCCCCCATACATCTTCTCAAAAAGATGTAATGGCTGAAAAGGTACAAAAACAGTTACTAGATTCATTCTCTCAACAGGGTGAGTCTATTGAATTTTGCCTGTCGGCCAAGGTATCCGATGTAGTGTCACCACTTCAAACATAATCAATTCTTGATGCACAAGGAGAGGTTACACACACAAAGGATGAGTTGACGGAAACAAGAGTTTCGACCATTTTAAGGTCAGATTCGATTGTTCAAGGTTCGTTAGTGGACCAATTGCCTTTACAGGTGTCAGGAGAGGATACTGATCCAAAAGCCATATGTCAGTGGTCAGTGTCTACCTCCCCAGGCTTAAATCCCCTGGATGCATCTGCGGATAGTGGATCTGACATAGGTGCAGATCGGCAACTTGTTGACAGTGATTCAGATATTACCTGATGAGTCACAAGGAAGTGTCTTCACAGACATTAGAAGGGAACTTTGATCTTTATGCTAAAATCGTTGGATCATTGTTTACCTTCCCAGAATTCAAATCTGGAACCCTAAAAGGGAAACTAGCAACTTGTAGATTATGACTCAGATTTATCTGACGAGTTTAACAAGGATGGGGATTTGTGAACTCCCATTGCACCACCTGTGACCTCCTTAAAGGATGGCTAAGGTGATTTTCCTTGCAGGTACAGCTGGATTATGGAGCTATGAGAGAAGAGTGATACACTTGTGAGATTGAGTGTAAACACGAGTGGAGAGAAGAGTGAAACACATGTGAGGTACACTAAACAGAATCACACACTCACAGTGAGGTAGAAAGAGAAACTACTTGTTATTTCTTTTCCAACCAAGTGAAATATGAGAACTCCTTCAGACGACGGCATACATTCCTTCTTTAAGGGGGAGATAAAAGCTTAAGAAATAGTTTGGAGGATTCCTCAACTAAGGGGGAGAAATAGCATGGAGTAAGAAAAAGATCCTAAAAATGTACACTACACCACACCATTGTTGTTTTTAACTACGGATCCTATTGTACGGGAGAGGTGGTAAACACAAGGTGATTTTCTGATAAGGGAAGAAGCTGTTAAGGGAGTACCATTTGTTTTTATCTGCGAATCCTATTGTACGGGAGAGGTGGTAAAACGAAGGTGATCTTCTTTAATCAGTTGATTCTCATAGGGGGAGAAGCAAGAGATATGGGCTTCTCAACAGGAAATGTGGTTGTACAAATGAAGATGGAACTACTTGAAGATATGTTCAGTCTAGAGGAACATCTACTTGGAATCTGGAAAATGTTAAATCTCATCCAGAACTTTTCTGCTATTTACTTTGCATGTATGTTTATATCTTTTTCTTATTTGTTAGTTGAGTTATCCTCTAGGTATTTGTGTGTTATTGTCTAACAAACAAATAGGGGGAGATTGTAAGTCATATGTCATAGCCTATTTGTATATTCGAGGATTCAACTCAACTCAAATAAGAATGTAATAAGTAAATAGTGGATCTACCGTCAGAGAGATCTCGCAAAGTAATATTTGTCAAAGGATTCAGAAACAAGGTTCATCTACAGACTTGAGGAGTTAATTCACTGGAAGAAGTTCAAGAAGTTGATCATGCCTCAGTGATATAAATCAAGATCGTGGATTTAATCAAGTGACAGAGATCTCGTCAGAGTATCATTAATTACAAGGATTTAATCTGAAGAAAATCAAAGCGTCAAAGTCAAGACATGAAGAAACGTCACGGAAGTTAGTCACTCATGAACCAGACAGTACATCGAGTGTCAACGTTGAAGTGGCGGAATTGATTCATAATTTTCAGTGATTTTCAGAAGATTTGCAGAAGAATGGTTGCTGCTCAAGACTAGAATTAATTCTCTATTAATTAATTAAGTCATCTAATTTAATTAAGAAAATAAATTATATCTGCGAAGAATAATTTATTTATTAATTGAATTAATTGATTAATTAATTCTGAATTAATTCTAGGAATTTTAGGAATTTTCAGAAGTTTAATTGGATTAAATTCAAGCATTAAATCAGCAAGACAATTGAAAATGAACTAGCATGACAATCAGGATTGTCATACCGATTGTCATGCTAGGCCATTTTCCATTGTCATACCGAAAGTTACTCTAGGAGGATGATTGTCTTGCTAGTTCATTCTGATTGTCATGCTAGTTCATTCTGATTGTCATGCTAGTTCATTCAGATTGTCTTGCTAGTTCATTCAATTGTCCTACCGAAAGTCTTGCAAGCTTAAAGGATTGTCATTCCAATTCAATTGAATCAGCTGATTGATTAAATAGAAGCAGAGAAGCAGCATATCATTTTTAACTCAATCAAAATACACACAAGTCAAGAACAGAGCAGCCGCCTTGAAATATATCATTCTTCTCTGCAGAAATTCAAGATCAATTTCTAGTTTGTTAATGTTAAATCCAAACCACTAGAATTATTTATCTTGTTCTTGTGTATCAATCTAGCGGATTAAAATCCCTAGAACTTAATCTCAAATCGCGTTTAGCATTTGATTCTAATTATTGCAAAAATAGAAAAAGTTCATGTCGAATTTATTCTAGATTTGTAATAATTGATTTGAGATTAATACCTTGTAATCGATACAGTTGTTGTAACACATTTCAAGTTTAATAATATTTTTATTTAACTTGAATTTTGTTTCACATTTTTTATTCCGCATTTTATTAGATTATTTGGTAACGTTTGTATTCAACCCCCCTTCTACAAACACATTGGGACCCAACAATCATATAAGACAAAATGCCATTCCTTTGAAGTATTTTGAAGAACTGGAGCATGTACTTTTCTTACTTCAAGTGGATGACAGAATAACAGAGACTGCTGCAAACTACTTAAAAGAACAAATTCAGAGACAGAAAAGGCTTTATTCTGTTAAGTCTGACAGCATATATGTTCCAAAGTACAGAGATCACAATGGTGATATTGTTGATATGAAGCCTAATACTGCACAGATCAGAATGTATCTTGGTATTAAGGGACTTGAATTCAATCTTGAGTCTGACAAAGCTTATGTCATAAGACTAGATCAGGAGTTGAGAAAAGCAAAGATTAATGATCTCAGAGCTGCAATCTTTCAAACTGGTGAAGATACTGCAGAGCTTAAAGATGTTAAAAGGAGAATGATTGATGAACTAAGATATGCTGAGAAATGTTTGTTGAAGAACTATCTCAGAACAACTCCCGACATCAGAGAGATCAGAAAATGAAGAAGCCAAGTCGAAGATCTACAACTGCTTAAATTCTGATATTTATACAGATTGAAGTTGTTATCAGAAGTTGAAATTGGTAAAAACTTTAAGGACTGTAAGTTGTAGTTATCTAGTCTATTTCTCATGCATTTGTACTTAATGTTTTTGACATCATCAAATATCTGTTAAACTTGCATATTTTGTTAATTTACAAGTTGGGGGAGATTGTTAGATATATTTGATAATGTCATGGCTAATATGTTTTATGTTTAGCTTTCAGAATCTTACGTGAACAGGATAAATCAGTACTTAACTGTTGATCAGTACTTATACTGGAAGTCAGGACTTAAGGATATCAGTACTTATATTATCAGGAGATAATCATCAGAAGATAGATATCAGAACTTAAGTGCTGAAGGACAATCAGATAAGGACAGTAGCTGATTAAAGGAAAGAAGATCGAGATAAACATAAGAAGAGATATGCATGAAGAAGGAATTCCGTGAAGAATGGAATACTTGGAAGAAAAGATATCTGATTGATATATTTTAGGAAGCAGAATTATATTCCATATCAATTAGCGATTATCTTGTAACTGTGTAGTATATAAACACAGACATAGGGTTTACACTATAAGTGTTATCATTATTAGAAAAGATTATTCATTGTAACCCTTGCAGCTCTCGTGATATTTGTTCATCACTGAGAGGTAACAGTTCCATACTGTAACAGAGTTTATTGTTTCAATAAAGTTTGTTTTCTGTTACTTAAGTTCTTAAAATTCGATTTGAGTGTACTATACACTGTATTCACCCCCTCTACAGTGTGTGTGTGACCTAACAGATTAAGTTCTGAAGACTCTATATCAGAATTTGTGTGAAGAATTACAAAGATAGGCATTCATTTTTCGAGTTAAGAAATTATGTTCTGATGACTGTTAAGTTCTGATATAAGTCTAAGTTCTGATATTAAAATTCTGATCCTTTACTTGACTTATTTGTGGATAAAATCTAGAAACAGTCTCATTTTAAATCAGAATATGTTTGGGAAGAATATTAACAGTCAATATAATTAGGGATAGTGGTATACGTACATGCACAGTAATTTTTACTTATTTCTTGTGCGCATTAAACCCTGTTTTAACTTTCCAATGACTGTTTTTCTTCTTCCAAGTCTAGGGAGACGAGGTAGAATTATTTATACCTGTTAGCATTAAATTTCCTTGCGTCTCCTGGCATTCTCTTGCCTATATAAACCAACACTTCACATCAGCCTATACATCAATTCTTTTCTCACATACTCACTCTCATTTCCTTCATACCAACAAAACCATAGTCAACTACAACATGTTCTTGAACTATGAGACCTTCAACATGGAGCTGAGCTGTGAGGCATGGCAACAGGAATGGCACGTGACTGTCATTCCTGATGAGATTTGGGACTCGGTTCCCCAGGAGGTTCTCACCCACCTCCTGTTCTTTTACATGGACTACCATCGCCATCTGGAGCGATTGGAGGAAGAAAGGCTGGAAACTCTCCACCAACAAGAGCGAATCATCAGACTCGCTATTCTTTTTGTAGAGAGTAGGAAGAAGAAATAACTTATTTTCTTCTTCCTGTTTTTCTTCATCGTCAGCTTTGCCCTGCTTCTTGAGCTAGGACAAAGGCTGTTGATGTTAGGTTTAGAAGCTTAGGACAATCTTGTAATGCTCTGATGTAATTTAAATTTCATGATTGTATTCTCTTAATATATTAATGGAATTTCTACTTTTTGCAAGTTTTTGTCTCTGAGATGTTTGTAATTTAAATGCACTGACAAATCCTGATATATCCATATTCTGATGACCATTTCATTTTTTATTTAAATTAAGTTCTGATCTTAAAATATCAGTACTTGTTTATTTGATTTATTTTGGTCATTCTCACACTCGATTTTTTTTCCAGAATATTGGTGTTGTAGTGAAAATAATTGAATAAGTGGGAACAGTTTAAATTTTGAATTAAAATTGATTTACCTCAATTAATGGAATTACTGGGTAAGTGGAACGGTTTTTCCTTGAAAAACTGCAAGTGGGTAAGTAATGATTACTATTTTCCCGTGCCCATTAACTATTCATTATTGCTGCATGTCTAACAGGTGTCCAACGGTTATATTTTTTTTACCAAGTTTAAGTAAGAGAGAGAGAATATTATACAATCTTTTATTTACTTTTACACTTTATCTTTCTTTCTTTGCTTTTACTCTCTCTCATCTCCTGACGTTGGTTTTTCATACAGACATTTTATCAAACACCTAACAGGCAACTCTTAATTTTCGATTTTTCTCATGGCACCTAAGGATTTGATCATTGATGGAGCTAAGTTCGTTCCAAATAACTATGCTGCAATTCTCGATCATGATGAAGCTCCGTCTGCGTTGTATTTTGTGCAAGATCTTCTTGAACACAGTGAAATTGGGTATGTATTGACCCAGCCTTCAGTCTTTTCAAGCCAACAAGTTCTGACGTTTTGGCGGATTGGGCATTTTGATAATGGTGGTACAACTGGTACTCCCAGTATTGTTTTTGAAGTGAATGATTCTGAACATGTGGCAACTCCTGGTACAATTCGTAAGGCCTTACATTTACCAGAAGGTTGTACTTTTTCAACACCAGAGGAATCAGCTTTACAAGAGTTAATGGACAGTTTGGGGTATGAGCAGAGTTTGGCTAAGCTTGGACAGTTGAAACGGGCTCATATCAGAAATGAATGGAGCTTCTTCTTCGACTGCATCACTAAAGCCTTCGGGAATAAGTGTTCCAACTTTGATGCCATTCCTATAATGAGTCAGCACATCGGGTATGCTATCATTAACCAAACTCATTTTGATTTTGCAAATGCTGTGATAGGTTTTATTGGGGATAGGATGACAAAAGATAGGAATGTTGTCTACTTTGCTAGATTTTGTCAGCTTATATATAATTTTTGTTGTGCTGATGAACCCCAATCTACCACTGACTTAACTCCACCTTTCAAAATTAAAAAACGAGCCTTTAATGACTTGGTAAATGCTGACCTTAAGAAAAAGGTGGTTAGACCTTTACAGATTCCTCAGTCTGTAAAACAGATCTTGGTAAATGCTGATCCTCAAACCTATAGATCTGTTTATCCTGATGTACAACCCACCACCACAACCCAAACACCACAGCAACCATCAGAACATACCACTCATACATCTATACCTCAACCTTCCCTTAGAACATATCTCAAATCATATATCTCAACTTCACAGACAGCTCAACCTTCATCCTCAGCACCTACTGTGAAGCCTTCATCTTCCAAGCCCAAGAGGACAAAGACTGTTTCTCAAACACCACAGAAGAGAAGGAGGATTGTTCTGAGAGATGAGTCTAATAGTGAGGAACAGGTTTCTTCATCAGAACCTGTTGTTAAAGAAGCTGAGAAAGTTCCTTCTCCGAAGGATTCTGGAATTGGGGGATCTAAGCTTCTCAAAAGGCTTAGAAGAATGACTTCTGCTGAACCTCCCAAAGAATCCCCACCTTCAAAGAGATACAAGAAACAGAGAGCTAAAAGGCCAGTTTCAGATGATGAGGAAGCAACATCTAAGGAAGGAGATCAAGAATCTCTGATCTCACAAGAACCAGAATCTGCTGAAGCCACTGCTTCTCCATTAACTCTAACTCATGAAGCTGCTACATAAAAGGCCAACACACCATCTGTGTCTCCTGTACATAAGACTGTATCTCCTGTTGATCCAAGCACAAGTGCTGAAATTGATATTCAGAACCTGGTTGTGCCTGAGGTACTTTACTTAGAAGCTCCAACAGCAATTAATCCATCAACAACACCTGTTACTGATGCTACTCAAACTCCAGAATTGTCTACTACACCTTCTCTGCATCTAGATGTTGATGATCAGAATATAGGTGAGCATCAGGATATGGATGTTGATCAGAACTTGGAACCAGATCAGCACTTAGAGGATGATGTTGAAGCCTCAATTGCTTCTCATACTGTTATTTTATCAGAAGATGCTGATTCTGTAAGTTCTGATGCTGCAAATGCTGCTGATACTGGTGATGCTGCTCCAAATGTAGATGCTGATGAAGCAGGTCCTTCAGGACATGCACCTCAGCAAACTGTTCACAAAAGTGAACTAGTTAAGAAGTTTGTTACAAGAGAAGCACCAGTGCCTTGGAGTGAAACTCCTGCAGGACAGGAGTGGACTAAGGAATGGAATTCAGTTACCTGTGTTCCATCTGCAAAGAATCTTACTGAGCACTTGATAAAAGCTGATGAGATGTTAATTACTGATGATTTCAAAACACAACTTCGAGTCACTGCATTGAGTACTAAACATCTGCAAGGTCTCCATTCAACTACTCATGCAGAGTTACATAAAATTCAGGAAGAATTAATCAAGCAAGAACAAGTTCAGAAAATTGACAAGAAAAAATTCTTCCAACCTACCTTTGACAGGGTTGCATATATTGAGAAGACCCAAGAGAAACAACAATCTCAGATTGATGATATTTTGAAAAATCAAGCTTCTCAGCAATCTCAACTTGATGAAATCCAAGCCTCAGTGGAATTGCTTGTCTCTCTTCTCTTACCTGCTGATGCCAAAAAGGGGGAGAAAGTAATTAAGTCCAAATGCAAAACTGAAAAGACACTAAAGGGGAAGGATGATGAAAAAGATGACCAGGGAAACTCTGGAATGGGTGGAGGTCATAGTTAAGGTAGAGGTTTCTCATCAAGAAAAGCTGAAATCACAAGTCACAGGACAAGTTCTGATGCTGGAAAAATAATTACTTCTGCTACTGGTAAAAGGATAAGTTCTGATGAACTTTTAGATCTTGATGAAGAAATGTCAAGACAGTAATTTTTTAAGGAAAATCCAGGAATGGACTTGGAGAGTCTGATGGAAGAAGAAGCTAGACTTAAATCAGAAAAAGTCAAATCTAAATCTAAAGCTTCTGGTAAAAAGAAACTTCCAAAACTCAAAGGCATTGTAATAAAAGAAAGGACAAATTCTGAAGCAACCAAAGCTAAATCACAACTGCAGATAGATCCAAGGTCCAAGGGCAAAGAGAAAGTTGGTGAACCTATTAAGGTTTATGTGCCTCCTGTGAATGAAGAAATTACTGATGAAGATGCTGATCTTGCTCTAACTTCAAGAAAAGTTTCTAAGACAACCTCTGATATGGCTCAATGTGACGCCCTCCAAACCCGGGGTCTAGATTTGGGGGTCACTTGCCACTAAATTATAATAAAATAATCACAGCGGAATAATATAATAAATACGACCCCTTTACCTGCACTGGATCGATCACAGGTTATAGTATGGAACAGGCACTAATACAAATCAAATATTATTACAAACCATAAGTCTAATTAGTTTTACAGATTATTCAAATTTTATTATAAACCTCTAGACTATCCAAGCGTCCCAAAACAGTCTACCTGGAATACACACCACTATTTACAAGCACTCGACTTCTGACCAAACTTGGATCTCAAGCCTGCTCTGGCTTAGCTGAAAGATTAGATTGATAAACAAGTATGAGCGAAAGAAATGCTCAGCAAGCAATATAAAATGTACTTGAAATGATAAACCACATTCTGATAATAACTGAATAAAAGGATAAAAGCAGTAATATTTGATCAGTAATAAAGCTTCACAAGCTATCAACAATAAACGATAATTTTTAGATTGGAATCTAACTCCGACGGATGAACTATCACATGCTGATCAGCCCGTGTGATAGCACAAGGTCATGATTCATAGAAACATGTCCCCAAAATATGAGTACTCAATTAAAAAGGCAATATACCTGCCTGTGGCAACAATGGTGTCATAATATTTCATACAACACATAAAAATAGCCCTCCGTTGGACCGTCCGTCCCGGTCACTTACGCATTCATCCAATCCATAAAACATTTTGATCAAAGGAGCCGAATCAAAGGACATCCTTAACCATATAACTCCCATTTCTCATGGTCCAGAGTTATCTCAACAATCGATGGTGAAATAACTAGAACAATTAGTTATTCGCTAATCTCAATTCAATGTTCCACTTTATGGAGTAATTTATAGCAAAATATAAAACGTTTAACTATTCTGAACTTAGAATAGTATGGAAATCGAAAGAATAAAGTTCAGAGTCATTATCAATTGAATGATAAATGAAGATATAGGTACTTGTATAATATGATTCGAAATAAACATCACCTGAACAATAAGTGAAGTTAATGGTACTTGCCTGGTATGCTCAATAACCTTTCTCTATAACTCTGTTTATAGCTGCTGGCTACTATCTCCGTCTAACACTTGACCGCACTCCTTGCTACTCGATTCTATAAACAAAAGGACTATCTTAAATGACAGAACCAAACTCAATCGACGTAACTATACGTCTTGACATCTACCCGATCGTTTATAACTAAGCATGGCATTTTAAAACTGTAAAAAGATAGCATACATATCACGTAACACATAATTATGGCATTCATATAACACGTAATCACATATTTCATGTAACACATAAGTCAGATCATTAAAAGATACGTCCTAAGGCGTTCAGAATTAAAATCTGGTCAATATTAGCATTTATCGATCAAATATCGACTCAAACTGATGCATAAATCAAATGACATTGCAATACAAAAGAAATTAGGACTCAAAAGTATTTTTATTGAAAGCGCAATATTTTTCTGAGTCTATACGCGTTCGTTTCGTATTAAACGGACGAACGGTTTAATTATTATGAATAAAATAAGAAATAAATAGATTTAAATCAATTAATAATAATATTAATTGATTTTTGAATACCAAAATATAATTTTTAAATCCTTAAAAATAATTTTTAGAAATTATTTGAATTAATTATAAATAATTTATATTTATTTAATTATTTATAAATAAAATTAATTGATTAATTGATTTTTAATCAAATAATTAAATTCATAAATAATTAACTAAAATTAATTATAAATAACTAAATCAAATTGTATTTTTGAAAATAATTAAAGAAAATAATTTTAGGAATTTAAATCAATTAAGAAAATAATTTTTAGAATTTAAAATAATCTGTTAAATGATTTTTAGAAATAATTAAAATGATTTTTGAAAATAGAATAAAAGATTTTTGAAATATTTTTAAAATTAAAAATTGGGAAACAGAAATGGGGGGATTGAGGTTAGGGTTTCAGGGATCAAACCCGGGTTTTTAAACCGGGTTACGAAGAACACGGCCGGGTCCGGGTTGAACACCGGCCGGTTTCTGGAATAAGCCCAGATTCCGGCGGGTTCTTGCCGGACTCCGGCGAGTCCTAATCTGTCCAAAACGCAGCCAATCGATCATGTTTTCCCTGCCCAGACATTTGGTATCAACCCAGAAACACAGTAACCACCACATCAACGAGTATCATTCAGCGGAATGATTTCTCCGGCAATAAAACCATTAAAGCCGGCGGACCTTTTAAGGTTTTCCGGCGAAAACGATCCCCACCGTTTCTGAACCAAAACCAACAATCTATATACGAAATTAAAGCTGAAGAAATTTAGAATCCAACCATCATATCATTAACATCTAACAATCAACAACAACTCCAGAAAAATCAAATTAAAAATATTAAAACCCAAAACTCGACTAACACGATTTCGAACTAAAATGATGCAAATTTATACATAAATCGACTCTAAACATCATTCTAAAACTGTCTGTAACATCAAAATCAACCCAGAATCATCCAAAAATAAAAACGATTTTCAAGAATAAAAAGATAAAAATCGACTTTTCGATTTACTGTACCTCAGATCAAGATATTGGTATCAATGGAAAGCTCTCTTCGAGAGGAAGATTTTGGTTACTAGCACGTCTGATTTGGTTTCCAGAATCGATCAAAAATCACGATTGAAGTTAAGGAAGAAATTCTCACCCCCAAAGTTGTTCTTGGTGTTTATGAATTTTCTGAATTTTTATAAAATAAAATAAATAAAAATCAATAAATAAAATCAGTTTCAGGTATTTATATAAATCTGAAATTATATCCCCAAAATAAATTAAGGGTGTTTTTATTCCTTAATTATAATAATTAGGGCCCCAAAATAATAATTACGGGGAATAATTTTAAAATGATAAAATACAAAATTAATGTCAAAATTCCCCGAAAATTGCGAATAATTCAAAAATACAAAAATAAAGGGTATTTGAAATATGAATAATTTTATAAAAATAAAAACATCGATTTTGTGGGGTTTGACGTCCCGGTGGGGTCCCGGCCCGTTGATTTTTAAAAAAACGGAAACGATCCCTAAATTACCAGAAAATCCCGATAACACATAAAATGTATTGGAACACGCGTAAAAAGAAATAAAGCGAGTACCTTAATAAATATGCGAATAAATAAGAGTTCGAATTGCATATCGATTCATATAATTGCAGTTTAAACACATTTTGATCAATCGAAAAATTTTCTGGCCCGCACAGAAATACACATAACAGCCATAACATCTCATATCATGGAAATAATTACTTCAAATTTATAAAACACATAATATTTATTTATTTAACATATAATATTCACATAATTTTCCCGGTTATTACATCTTTCCCCCCTTAACAGGATTCTGTCCTCAGAATCAGCCTAGGAAAACAAATGAGGATACTTGGATCGCATTTCGCTTTCCAACTCCCAGGTCGAATCTTCAACCTTGGGATTCCTCCACAAGACTCGCACTAAAGATACAGACTTATTCCTAAGCACCCTTTCTTTCTTATCTAAAATCTGCACTGGTTGCTCTACAAAAGACAAATCTGGCTGAATCTCGATTGGGTCATATTCTATTACATGGTTCGAATCAGGCAAATAACACTTCAACATTGACACGTGGAACACGTTGTGAATATACTGCATGTGAGGTGGTAATGCTAATTCGTAAGCAACCTTTCCCACACGCTTCAAAATCTCAAAAGGACCAACATAATGTGGACTCAGTTTTCCTTTCTTCCCAAATCTTGATAAACCCTTCCAAGGTGAAACTTTTAATAACACTGCTTCTCCAATTTCAAATTCCATATCTTTTCTGGTAGGATCTGCATATTTGCGTTGACGATCTTGAGTTGCTATTAATCTTTTCCGAATGAGTTCTATTTTCTCTTTTGTCTGCTGGATCAATTCTGGACCCAAAATCTTTCTCTCACCAACTTCTTCCCAACATATTGGAGATCTGCATCTTCTCCCATACAAAGCTTCATAAGGCGGCATTCCAATACTGGCATGATAACTGTTGTTATAGGAAAATTCAACCAATGGCAAATGTTCGTCCCAACTCCCTTCAAAATCTAGTACACATACCCTCAACATATCTTCAATAGTCTGAATCGTCCTTTCACTTTGGCCGTCTGTCTGCGGATGATACGCGGTACTCATGTTCAGCTTCGTTCCGAGACAATCTTGAAAACTTCTCCAAAATCTTGAATTAAATCGAGGATCTCTGTCTGAAACTATGGATACTGGAACTCCATGTTGGGTCACAATTTCCTTAAGATATAACCGAACCAATTTATCCATTGAGAATCTTTCGTTGATAGGAAGAAAATGCGCTGACTTCGTCAATCTGTCGATAATAACCCAAATAGCATCATGATTCGCCCCGGTCCTCGGTAATCCAACTACGAAATCCATCGCGATATGCTCCCACTTGCATTCTGGAATATCCAATGACTGTATCAGTCCACTAGGCCTTTGATGTTCCGCTTTGACTCGCTGGAAAGTGTAACACTTACTTACCCATTCTGCAATATCCTTCTTCATGCTTGGCCACCAAAAATTTTCTCTTAAGTCTCTATACATCTTTGTACTCCCGGGATGAATTGAATATCTAGAATTGTGAGCGTCTCGAAGAATTTCATCTTTCAGCTCGGCTACGTTGGGTATCCATATTCTGGAAGAAAATCTTAAAATTCCTTTATCATCCTTTTGACTCCCCATCTCTTCTCCAGTCAAACTGTCTCGTTCATGGCTCACAACTTCTTCCTGACATCTTCTTATTTTCTCTAATAGTTCTGGTTGAAAAGATATTACACACAACACCTCTGTAGACATACTTGGGGTACTGATCTCTATTTCCAGCTTCTCAAATTCCTTGATCAACTCCTCGGATGAAGTTATCATATTCAATCTTTCTTTTCTGCTCAGAGCGTCGGCAACCACATTTGCATTGCCTGGATGATAGTTAATAGTACAGTCGTAATCCTTGATTAGTTCTAGCCATCTCCTCTGCCTCATGTTCAATTCCTTCTGGGTAAAGATATACTTCAAACTCTTGTGGTCCGTGTAGATCTCGCATTTTTCCCCATAAAGATAATGCCTCCAAATCTTCAATACAAACACTATAGCTGCCAATTCAAGATCATGAGTTGGATACTTCTCTTCATGTGGTTTCAACTGTCTTGAAGCGTAGGCTATCACCTTGTCATGCTGCATCAAAATACATCCCAATCCTTTGTATGATGCGTCACTATAAATCACAAAATTTCCTTGTTCGTCTGGCAAGACTAGTACTGGAGAAGATACTAATCTATTCTTTAATTCCTGGAAACTTTCTTCGCATTTCGCGTCCCATTCAAATTTCTGATTCTTCCTGGTGAGCTTTGTCAATGGCGTAGCTATCTTCGCAAAATCTTGCACAAATCTTCTATAGTAACCTGCCAATCCCATGAAACTTCGTATTTCTGTTGGTGTCTTTGGCCTCTCCCAGTTGATTATGGCTTTAATCTTTTCCGGATCCACTTCCACTCCTTTATTGCTAATCACGTGCCCAAGAAATCGTACTTCTTTTAACCAAAATTCACACTTAGAAAACTTTGCGTACAATTTCTCCTGTCGCAGTATCTCCAAAACTATTCTTAAATGCTCTACATGCTCCTCTTCTGTTTTAGAATAGATCAAGATGTCGTCTATGAACACGATCACGAATTTATCCAAATACTTCTTAAATACTCGATTCATCAGATCCATGAAAGCTGCTGGTGCGTTGGTTAATCCAAACGCCATCACTAGAAACTCATAATGCCCATATCTGGTTCTGAACGCGGTCTTTGGAATGTCTTCAGGCTTGATCTTCAGTTGATGATATCCGGATCTTAAATCAATTTTAGAAAACCATACAGCGCCTCTCAATTGGTCAAACAGATCATCGATCCTCGGCAATGGGTATTTGTTCTTAATGGTCAACTTATTTAATTCTCGATAGTCAATACACAGTCGCATACTCCCGTCCTTCTTCTTGACAAACAGTACTGGTGCGCCCCATGGGGATACACTGGGTCTTATAACTCCGTTCTCCAAAAGATCTTGCAGTTGAGTTGCCAAGTCTTTCATCTCCACTGGTGCCATCCGATACGGAGCTTTAGAAACTGGTTCTGTTCCAGGTGCTAGATCAATTGCAAATTCAATTTCTCTATCGGGAGGTAATCCTGGCAGATCGTCTGGAAAGACATCTAAAAATTCGTTGACAACTGGGATCCCTTCTAGTGTTGGATCTTCTTTGCTGGTGTCTAACACATGGGCCAAATATGCTTCGGAATTCCGACGCAATAACTTTTTCACTTGAGCGATCGTTAAGAACTTCTTCTCTTGCCTATTTCCTCGAAATATCACCTTCTTCTTACTACCCAAGGTCTGAAGTCTTACTTTCCTATTCTTACAATCAATCTGAGCGTTATTTTCTGACAACCAATCCATTCCTAAAATAACATCAAATTCTCCCAACTTAAAAGGTATCAAGTTGGCATAGAAATGATGTCCTCCTATCTCAACATCACACCTCGAGCATACTCGGTCGACAAAAACTTGGTCCTTATTAGCTAACTCTATCATTAATGCTTGTTCTAACAACTTAACTTCACAATGCAGTTTCTCGACAAAATCTTGAGAAATAAATGACCTTGTAGCTCCAGAATCAAATAGAACTTTAGCATCTACGGAGTTGACTGGAAGCGTACCTGCAACCACGTCTGAACTCTGAACAGCATCCTTCATAGTCATGTTAAATGTCCTGGCCTTTGGTTGGTCCTTTGCTGGTGGTCATTCAATCCTTGGCACATTCTGAGATGGAGCACCTGTAAGCCTTGGGGTGTTGTTCGTCGTACCTTGTGTTGGGCAATTTCTGGAAATATGCACTGGCTTTCCACACTTATAACATCCAGTTCCCACATTCTGACCTTGAGTCTGATTCTGACACACATTAGCAAAGTGTCCCTTCCTGCTGCACTTGAAACACATCACATTAGCATTACAATTCCCAAAGTGCTTCCTACCACAAAACTGACAATCTGGTATTGGTGGATGATTGGGCCTCTGCTGATTTGAATTCTGAAAACGATTGCCTTGTCCTCCATTTCCTGATTGTGGTCTTCTGAATCCCATATTCCTATTACCCTAAAACTCTGGCCTTCTGTTGAAACGGCTCTGGAAATTACTTAGCTGCTGACCTCCTTCTGAGGTTTCTATCTTTCTTTTCTTCCCATCTTTTCCTTTCTGAGACATGTCACTCTTACTTTCGATCACCATTGCTTTCTGAACCACTGCCACATATGAAGTCAACTCAAATATGGCCACTCTGTTCTGAATCCAAAATTTCAATCCCTGCTCAAACCTTCTTGCTTTCTTTTCATCTGTATCAACCTGATCTGGCACAAACCTTGCCAATTCAGTAAACTTAGCCTCGTACTCAGCCACAATAAGATCACCCTGGGTCAGATTCAAAAATTTGATCTCCATTTGGTTCTTCATATACCTCGGGAAATACTTCTCCAAGAACAACTCTGTGAATCTCTCCCAAGTTATAAACTCACCTCCTTCCAATGCCCGCGTGGATTCCCACCAATAGTTCGCCTCGCCCTTCAGAAAGTAGCTTGCAAACTTGGTCTTCTGTTCAGTTCCTACTCCGACTAATTCAAAAGCCTTTTCCATCTCCTTGAGCCATGCATTGGCTTCCACAGGATCAGCACTTCCCTTGAACTCAGGTGGCTTCACAGCTTGAAACTGCTTAAAAGTCACTGCAGGTGGTGCTGCTGCTTGCTGCTGTTGTTGCTATTGCTGTTGTTGTTGCTGTTGTGTAAGATGTAACATCTGCTGCTGCATCAGTCCCAACATCTGGATAATCGTTGGATCTGTACGGCTCTCGGTACTACCCTCTCCTGAATTATTCCTTCTCTTTGGTGCCATTATTCTGGTAAAAGAACAAGCAACATATATAATAATCTGTCAAGCATTGTGTCAAATATGTAGCAATTCCTTAGCATATCAAAATTCGCAAACAATGTCTCTTCCCATATTATCATAAACTTGCTACCATATTAACACAAGCGACATGATTATCACATAATCCTGCTTATTATCTCAAGAATAATAACACAAAGAAAATTTACTCCGAATTATCCAACCCTTTTAAATCCTTGCTTAAATTTTAACTAAACCAACAAAATAGCAGGGCAATGACACAAGGCCTAAAGCTAAACGCAAAACAGGGAACTTAAATAACTTAACTATAACATAACCCAATAACCTAAATTTAATCCTATAAAAGCTAAACTACACGCGCCTATCTTATGTGATCTTCCTATGACTCATCTATGACAATCCTACGCCTGTTTCAGTGACCATAACCTGTAGCTCTGATACCAACCTGTGACGCCCTCCAAACCCGGGGTCTAGATTTGGGGGTCACTTGCCACTAAATTATAATAAAATAATCACAGCGGAATAATATAATAAATACGACCCCTTTACCTACACTGGATCGATCACAGGTTATAGTATGGAACAGGCACTAATACAAATCAAATATTATTACAAACCATAAGTCTAATTAGTTTTACAGATTATTCAAATTTTATTACAAACCTCTAGACTATCCAAGCTTCCCAAAACAGTCTACCTGGAATACACACCACTATTTACAAGCACTCGACTTCTGACCAAACCTGGATCTCAAGCCTGCTCTGGCTTAGCTGAAAGATTAGATTGATAAACAAGTATGAGCGAAAGAAATGCTCAGCAAGCAATATAAAATGTACTTGAAATGATAAACCACATTCTGATAATAACTGAACAAAAGGATAAAAGCAGTAATATTTGATCAGTAATAAAGCTTCACAAGCTATCAACAATAAACGATAATTTTTAGATTGGAATCTAACTCCGACGGACGTACTATTACATGCTGATCAGCCCGTGTGATAGCACAAGGTCATGATTCATAGAAACATGTCCCCAAAATACGAGTACTCAATTAAAAAGGCAATATACCTTCCTGTGGCAACAATGGTGTCATAATATTTCATACAACACATAGAAATAGCCCTCTCCTGGACCGTCCGTCCCGGTCACTTACGCAATCATCCAATCCATAAAACATTTTGATCAAAGGAGCTGAATCAAAGGACATCCTTAACCATATAACTCCCCATTTCTCATGGTCCAGAGTTATCTCAACAATCGATGGCGAAATAACTAGAATAATTAGTTATTCGCTAATCTCAATTCAATGTTCCACTTTATGGAGTAATTTATAGCAAAATATAAAACGTTTAACTATTCTGAACTTAGAATAGTATGGAAATTGAAAGAATAAAGTTTAGAGTCAATATCAATTGAATGATAAATGAAGATATAGGTACTTGCATAATATGATTCGAAATAAACGTAACCTGAACAATAAGTGAAGTTAATGGTACTTGCCTGGTATGTTCAATAACCTTTCTCTATAACTCTGCTTATAGTTGTTGGCTACTATCTCCGTCTAACACTTGACCGCACTCCTTGCTACTCGATTCTATAAACAAAAGGACTATCTTAAATGACAGAACCAAACTCAATCGAGGTAACTATACGTCTTGACATCTACCCGATCGTTTATAACTAAGCATGGCATTTTAAAACTGTAAACAGATAGCATACATATCACGTAACACATAATCATGGCATTCATATAACACGTAATCACATATTTCATGTAACACATAAGTCAGATCATTAAAAGATACGTCCTAAGGCGTTCAGAATTAAAATCAGATCAATATTAGCATTTATCGATCAAATATCGACTCAAACTGATGCACAAATCAAATGACATTGCAATACAAAAGAAATTAGGACTCAAAAGTATTTTTATTGAAAGCGCAATATTTTTCTGAGTCTATACGCGTTCGTTTCGTATTAAATGGACGAACGGTTTAATTATTATGAATAAAATAAGAAATAAATAGATTTAAATCAATTAATAATAATATTAATTGATTTTTGAATACCAAAATATAATTTTTAAAACCTTAAAAATAATTTTTAGAAATTATTTGAATTAATTATAAATAATTTATATTTATTTAATTATTTATACATAAAATTAATTGATTAATTGATTTTTAATCAATTAATTAAATTCATAAATAATTAACTAAAATTAATTATAAATAACTAAATCAAATTGTATTTTTGAAAATAATTAAAGAAAATAATTTTAGGAATTTAAATCAATTAAGAAAATAATTTTTAGAATTTAAAATAATCTGTTAAATGATTTTTAGAAATAATTAAAATGATTTTTGAAAATAGAATAAAAGATTTTTGAAATATTTTTAAAATTAAAAATTGGGAAACAGAAATGGGGGATTGAGGTTAGGGTTTCAGGGATCAAACCCGGGTTTTTAAACCGGATTACGAAGAACACGGCCGGGTCCGGGTTGAACACCGGCCGGTTTCTGGAATAAGCCCAGATTCCGGCGGGTTCTTGCCGGACTCCGGCGAGTCCTAATCTGTCCAAAACGCAACCAATCGATCCCGTTTTCCCTGCCCAGACATTTGGTATCAACCCAGAAACACAGTAAGCACCACATCAACGAGTATCATTCAGCGGAATGATTTCTCCAGCAATAAAACCATTAAAGTCGGCGGACCTTTTAAGGTTTTCCGGCGAAAACGATCCCCACCGTTTCCGAACCAAAACCAACAATCTATATACGAAATTAAAGCTGAAGAAATTTAGAATCCAACCATCATATCATTAACATCTAACAATCAACAACAACTCCAGAAAATCAAAATAAAAATATTAAAACCCAAAACTCGACTAACACGATTTCGAACTAAAACGATGCAAATTTATACATAAATCGACTCTAAACATCATTCTAAAATTGTCTGTTACATCAAAATCAACCCAGAATCATCCAAAAACAAAAACAATTTTCAAGAATAAAAAGATAAAAATCGACTTTTCGATTTACTGTACCTCAGATCAAGATATTGGTATCAATGGAAAGCTCTCTTCGAGAGGAAGATTTTGGTTACTAGCACGTCTGATTTGGTTTCCAGAATCGATCAAAAATCACGATTGATGTTAAGGAAGAAATTCTCACCCCCAAAGTTGTTCTTGGTGTTTATGAATTTTCTGAATTTTTATAAAATAAAATAAATAAAAATCAATAAATAAAATCAGTTTCAGGTATTTATATAAATCTGAAATTATATCCCCAAAATAAATTAAGGGTGTTTTTATTCCTTAATTATAATAATTAGGGCCCCAAAATAATAATTACGGGGAATAATTTTAAAATGATAAAATACAAAATTAATGTCAAAATTCCCCGAAAATTGCGAATAATTCAAAAATACAAAAATAAAGGGTATTTGAAATACGAATAATTTTATAAAAATAAAAAACATCGATTTTGTGGGGTTTGACGTCCCGGTGGGGTCCCGGTCTGTTGATTTTTAAAAAAACGGAAACGATCCCTAAATTACCAGAAAATCCCGATAACACATAAAATGTATTGGAACATGCATAAAATGAAATAAAGCGAGTACCTTAATAAATATGCGAATAAATAAGAGTTCGAATTGCATATCGATTCATATAATTGCAGTTTAAACACATTTCGATCAATCGAAAAATTTTCTGGCACGCACAGAAATACACATAACAGCCATAACATCTCATATCATGGAAATAATTACTTCAAATTTATAAAACATATAATATTTATTTATTTAACATATAATATTCACATAATTTTCCCGGTTATTACACTCAAGTTGTTCAGAGTCAAGAGATAGTTAGTTCTGATATCTCAAAGAAGCAAGTAACTTCTGACATAGCTCAAGTTAACTTGATATCAGAAGATATATCAAAGGAAACCTCTGACATTGCTCATGCTAAACCTTCAAAGATACTCCTACCAGAATTCACTAAAGCCAAATAGACTCAACCTTTGAAGACTGCTGCAAGTGGTTTTGAAGCAAGAGTGGTTACTGGAAAGGAAGCAAGAGATAAAACTGGATTGGGAAGTGCTGATGAAAGAAGAATACAGAACATAACCAATGATCCAACTTCCTTAAGTGAACCAGGTATTGGAGCAACTCCTGAGAGATTGAATCAACTAGAATCTGTACAAATGGTTTACCATACCTACTTGAAAGAACACATCTTGTTTTACTTCATGACAGATGGTAGGGTTTATCATATAAGGGAAAATGCCATTCCACTGAAGTATTTTGAAGAGCTGGAACATGTATTATTCTTACTTCAAGTGAATGACAAAATAACAGAAAGTGCTGCAAACTTTTTGAAGAGTCAAATTCAGAAACAGAAAAAGCTTTATTCTGTTAAGTCTGACAGCTCATATCTTCCAAAGTACAGAGATCACAAGGGTGATATTATTGAGATGAAGCCCAATTCTGCTAAGATTATAACTACCTTTCTGGGTTACAGGGCTGTGGAATTCAATCTTGAGTCTGACAAGGCATATTTGATGAGACTGGATCAGGACATAAGGAAAGCTAGAATTAATGATCTCAGGGCTGCAATCTTTCAAACTGGTGAAAATTTTGCAGAACTTAAAGATGCTAAAAGGAGGATGATTGATGAACTCAGATATGCGGAGAGATGTTTGTTGAAGAACTATCTCAGAACAACTCCTGACATCAGAGAGATCTGAAGATGAAGCCAAGTCAAGATCTACAACTACTTAAATTCTAATATGGATACAGACTGAAGTTGTTATCAGAAGTTAAAGATTGGTAAAGCTTTAAGGACTGTAAGTTGTAGTTATCTAGTCAAATTCTCATGCATTTGTACTTAATGTTTTTGACATCATCAAATATCTGTTAAACTTGTATATTATGCTAATTTACAAGTTGGGGAGATTGTTAGATATATTTGATAATGTCATGGCTAATGTGATTTATGTTTAGTTTTCAGATCTTACTTAAACAGGATAAATCAGTACTTACTGGAAGTCGGGACTTAAGGATATCAGTACTTATATTATCAGGAGATAATCATCAGAAGATGGATATCAGAACTTAAGTACTGAAGAACGTTCAGATAAGGAAGGCAGCTGGTTAAAGGAAAGAAGATCGAGACAAACATAAGAAGAGATATGCATGAAGATGGAATTCTATGAAGAATAGAATACTTGGAAGAAAAGATATCTGATTGATATATTTTAGGAAGCAGAATTATATTCCATATCAATTAGCGATTATCTTGTAACTGTGTAGTATATAAACACAGACATAGGGTTTACACTATAAGTGTTATCACAATCGAGAAGATTATTCATTGTAACCCTAACAGCTCTCGTGATATTTGTTCATCAGTGAGAGAGAACAGTTCCATACTGTAACAGAGTTTATTGTTTCAATAAAGTTTGTTTTCTGTTACTTGAGTTATTAAAGTTCGATTTGATTGTGCTATACAATGTATTCACCCCCCTCTACAGTGTGTGTGTGACCTAACAGTATAGTTTAATAAAAAGCTCCCGTTTATCGAAAATATGAATTTTATTGATTTATCGAAACGAATATTGTATCGAAAATGTTACGCCGGGACCCGTGCAGGACAAACCGTACGCCGGATCGAAAAAGTCGAAACATGGAATATGCTCGGAATATTACAATTAGGTTAGGAAGGAGTTCTCAGATGAGTTTCGGGTTCCAAAAACGTAATAACGGATGACGTCGGTTGGTTCCCGTTTTTATAAAATAGATTTTAAATACTCGGAAAAAGATTTTATAAATTTCTTATGATCCTTATAAATCCATAAATCAATATAAAAATAATTAGGAAGATATGACAATTATCTATATTTTATTTTGGACATATAAAAATTAAAATACTCAATTAATAATATTTTCAAACATCCAAACGCATTTAACACTTAACAATTAGTTCACAGAATAGAGACTGAACACATATATTAAGCAAAAATAATTACACGATATATCCTGGATTTACAGCTAATTTCAAATTATAGTGAATCTTTTAGATATAGCAAAGCATATAAATTCACTAGAACTTAAAATCTCACAATTATCTGCAACAAAATATTAACAATATATCATTGACTGATAGTTGTCAAGTATTTTGGATACCAATAATTATATTGCATCCTACTTTAATATAATTTAAATCATGAAACTGATTTGACATGGAATTATCTAACATCATAATTCAAATATATTATAATAAGATATCAATGAATTAAAACCAACTATCTATTAAATAGACATTAGCAATCAATTTCATATATTATACAATTGTTAACTCCTAACAATTGTAATATCTCAAACAATATTGGTTCGATAAATAAAGCAACATTAACCAACATTGTCTTGTTTGCAATCTTAGAAAGATATTCTAAGTTTCATATACTTTGATCCATTGATTATGGCCTTTATTATCAAAGTATTTAGGAATTTGTAAGTAAGTATAAAAATTATTCTAAGTTGACAACATATGGTTACTTTTAATAAAGCATCAAACACAATAACCATAGTTGTACTTTAAGAAAGATTTCCACACTTTTTATATTAGTATAAGTGATCGAGGATAAGCATTGATTACTTAGAGGAGTTCTAAGTAATGTCACAAATACTAATACTTCACAATTAGTTCGTACTTTAAATCTTAACTAAATATCATTAACTGATATAAGTCAAAAGTTAGCATACAACTAATCATGCTACAATCATGATTCTGATTTAAGTGAATTCTGTAGATGTGAGCATTGCCAGATTCACTAAAACCAAAGTCTCATAACCTATAACACATGAATAACAATCAATATCCTAGATATCAATTGTTGACAGATTTAGTTATAATCAATCATGCTGCTTTTTTATTTTAAGTTAGTTTGAATTATGGAGCAAATAAAATCATTGAATTGCTTTAATTTCCATAATCCAAACTACCTAAAATAAACATAAAATAAATAAATACTAAATATCTATGAGTCAGATACTACCACTTAAATATTTATAATTATCCTTGAATAATCACCGATATGATATATGACTTATATACATGGCAATCACTCTCTGGATAATTAGTAATTTTAGAAATACTTTCTAAGCATATAAAATATTGAGAGTTTTATACACATAACTTAGAAAATACTTCAACTTTCAATATTAGTGTTTTTATAAATAAGCATTGATTACTTAGAATAAAAATTCTAAATAATATCACTAATACTATAAGTATCACAATTATTCGTATTATACAAATAACTATGCTGCATATTATTTTTATATAATTTAAATTATGAGACTGATATGGAATAAAATTGTCTACGGTCATAATTTAAATCAATTAAAATAAATTTCAGACTTAATAATACTAAACTACCAAAAATGTATATGACATTGCAATCATGATAATAAAGATATTAGTACTAAGTACGAGGTACTAGATTACTGATAAATTCACAAGTCCTTTAAATATTGAAGATTTAATACTTATGAACTTATATTAAGAATTCCTTACAGATGAGATTTCCAACTAATATGCAATGAATGATATCCCACACTTACAAACCAGTCTTGAAAGATTAATTTTAACAGGTGATTTAATAAGTGTTTTGACAAGTGACTCTTTGACTAAAAGACATGCTCTCAAAATAAGTGATACCTGGTGTCAAGATGCCTTGTCATAGAGTGTTCCACAGAGTTGTTGGATTTGAAGTTGTTTCTTATCATAACAAGAAATTAATCTTTTCCCACGAAGTTGACAGCTTCCTGAGATGCTTCTCCTGTCTTTCTTACAACCTGCGTAATCTATATCTATATAGCCAAACATATTAAGCACAATATCTTTAGGGTATTTTACTCCAAGAGTTGATAGTTCCTTAAGATATCTAATAATCTTGTTAATAGCTATAAGATTGGATTCTCTAGGATCCACTTGGAACCTTGCATATTGGCATCTTGAGAATATTACATGTTGTCTACTAGCATTTGAGTAAAAGAGTGAGCTTTTCATACCTCTATAGCTTGTCATTATTATCTGAGTTGCACTGATCAAGCTTAAGTGGTTCATGTTGGTAAGTAGTCTTGACATGTTCAGAATCTTCCAAATTTTGTATCTTCAAAAGATTCTAAACTTACTTGTATTGCCATCATTCTTTTGGTTTACTTGTGCTCCTAAAAGAAATATTCTTTTGGCTTGCTTGAGCTCCTAAAAGAATTATTCTAGTGGCTTGCTTGAAGTGATTCCAAAAAGAATTACAAATTTTACAACACGCTCCTCGATAACTACTCTGCAATTACTTAGCAAATAATCTTGCACAAGTTTTTGTTAGTAGACCAACATATAACATTATTATTATATCACTGCACATATATAACATTATGTTTGTGCCTAGTGATAAAAGAGTTATTAATATGACGACTCTACTTGTTCATATTAAACTGTAACTTCAGTTAGAGTACCATACCATGTCCTTGACGATTACTTGAGTAGTACACTAGTTCATACCAACCTGAAGTGAGCTTTTGAAGAAGAGATATGCATAGTCTAATAGATCTGCAACTGCAAAGTCCATGAACTGTTGTGCATTGACTTCCTCCTTTGACTCACCAACCAGAAGTGCACTTGTACACATTTACCAGAGTCCAATTCCAGGTAAAATGTGCATCAGGTGCCTGATATATCATAATATCCTCAAGTCTCGTCATTGGTGCTTTCTGTTAGATACTGCTTCCAGATAATAATCTATCATCTAGTCCGGCCTTGTCCCTCGTAACAATGCCATTGTCATCCAGTTTTGACTTCTGGTTATCCTTGTACCAATTACAAAATTGTCATTTGGTTTGGATACCAGCTTCCCTATAATCTGCTTGTTGACTGATTGAGCTCATCTTGCTTTGCAATCACCCAATCAATCCGGATCTATCAGAGCTTCTGTAACTTTCTTAGTTTCCTCTTCAGATAGAAAACTAAAGAATTAATCATTCATACTCAGTTGCCTTGTTAATCATTACTCTACAATCTGAATCACTTAAGAACTAGACTCTGGGAATAATATTGACATCAAACCCTTTGTCTCAGCAGATATGTTCTTATAGTGTCCTCTTGATTTACAATGTGGTGTTGAGTATGACTAGCTGATCCTTCTATTGCTCCCCATAAGTTGTTGCTGGGATTTCCTGAAAATCCTTAGCCTTGCTGACTGGCTTCATTAAAATAATGAGATGTGTATTACACACTGCCATTCCGATGCTTGGATATGAATCATCAATGTCATTAATTTCTCCTGTAACATCTTAGAGCATGAAGTTGTTGAATTATACATTTAGACTTTCAATCATCTTATGTTGATTAACCATAAATGCCCTGCAGGTTGTAGCCTCCACTGAGTAGCCATGAAGAATATCCTTTCAAGTCTTAGCTGCAAATGCTAAGATCTTCAAACAACTGAAAACATTTCATTGTTTGCTTCTGTATAATATTCTCTTCAAACATTTTCAGGTTATCCGGTGTTTGCTTCTATTGGCCATTAACTCATTAGTGATCTTCATGTATACATCATGATCAAGGCTTGATCTTACTTGTAGCAAACTGTATTGACTGCTCCAGCCCTTTGGTATTTCGAAATTCTTGATTAGCTTGATATTTCCCTTGTAGATTTAATCAAGTTTCAGTTCTTCCTTTGTCCATGTAGACACGGAACTCCTAGTGTTGAATATGTCTCAGAATATTCTTGATGTTATATAATAATCAGAATTGCTTCTTGAATTCAGTCCCATTATCTGACCACAAGATCATTTCTTTTATATTTGCTTCCAGCTTGATCTTATTTGATATGATCAATCACCGTCTATGATGTCCAGTCTTGAGCATGCACGAACAACAACTTTGTTAAATAAGAGTAGCCATCAATCATCACTAAGGTATATCTTTACTTTGATGTGATGTTGTCTTTGACTTCTCTTCCTGACATGCCTCACATTTTCCATCCTTCTGAATTCCAGATGAGGCAGTCCTCTCACTAATCCTTTTTTATAAAAGAGTTCCTTGAGTTGACGTTCAAGGGTGAGAGCTTCTAATGCCATAGCTAAACTTTTGTCAGATGAAGCTTTACAGTAGAAACTGTTGACTTCACATATCCTGAGATTCCAGTCTAGCCACGAGCATATCTGTAATATCCAGGACATAGCGTGTAATTATTTTTATTGATAAATAATTATATTGTGATTTTTGGTGAATTATCTGATGATTGGTGTTGTTATGTGGATGTTTATATGTGGTAAAGTATAAGTATGTTAATCTTATTATGTCCAGAATAAAATATAGATAATTAAGGTATTTTCTGGTAATTTTTGGAGTGTTATATGATTTTATATTGATTTATAAATTTATTAATTATTTTCTGAATAATTACAAAATTATTTTCTGAAGCCGGGAATCGTCCAACCACAACCGTTTTTACATTTTTACAACCCGAAACTCTTCCGAAAACTCCTTCCTAACCTAATCTAGTAATTCTGGACATTTTCCGTGTTTTGACTTTTTCGATCCGGATTACGGTTTGACTCATGCGCGGCCCAACGCAATATTATCCAAAACTAGATAATGTTTATCCAAAATGTTATCCGATTAGATCGTTTTATAATTACTTAGCGGCTAAGAAACGTATTTATCGATCCAACACAATCCAGAACGTACTAAAATTCCATAAATATAAATAGCATTTTTCTTATTTCATTTTACGCGTAAAATCATGATCAGGCTGTATAAACCACTGAAAACTAGAGAAAACCCTAATAAAATACCGCGTTCTTGAAAATCAATCGCACAAACGGAGGCGTTATCGAACTCCGGTTCGGGCATGCAATATATTAAAACGAACCTCTCGAAAACCTCTTTCTGAATCCACCATCTATTTTGGTGCAGAAATCAAGGTATTTTTCTTATTTAATTATTTTATTTTGAATTTATTAGAGATTAAATTATGAAAATTTGTTGTTGATATGATTTGATGATTCCTTCGTGTAGATAATATTTTTCTGGTCAATTTGGTATATTATATGTCAAAAATAGAGTTCAATAACATATAGAAAATTGAGTTTAATTCTCGAAATTAAAAACTAGGGTTTATAGCTTTGAATGTTCTTAATTGAAATTTGGGTAATTCTTTGTTTGGGGTTATTAGATGTAATCGATTGTACCAATATGTAGATCGTGAAAAGATGAATTTACTTATATATATATGAAGAACAAACGATTGCTATAAAGGGATGATCGAAGTGGGAACGTTTCCCAGGTGACGGATTTTCCCGTTGATATTCCGGCCAAACGATAAGGTTTTTGATAGTTTGGTTTGCAGAATCGTGATTATCTCGTCCTGTAGAAGAAATCTGCACATTTTTGTCGAGTTCTGGGCACGTCGACTCGCTGGCGGTGGTCGGAGACGGCGACGTTGTCAAAGTGCAATTAGGCCACTGAGTTTTTAGTGTATTTTCATTTTAGTCCCTAACCTTTTCAGAAATTATAAAAAAGGGATTGTTTTTTTAATTATTTTCAAAAATTGTATATTCTTTTTATAATTATTTTCAAAAATTGATTTAATTGTTTTTAAAATTTTAAAACTCATTATTTATTATTTTGAAAACTATTTTTAATGTAAAAATAAATCTTTATTATTTAATTAATTAATTTTAGTTGATAATTAATTATTTAATTAGTCAATTAATTTAAATATTAATTGATTAATTAATTTAATTAGTTGTTAATTAATTTTAATTGATTTAATAACTAGATTTAATTATTTATTTTTGATTTAAAAATTCCGAAAAATATTTTTGAGCTTTAAAATATTATTTTAAATTATTTTCAAGACTCGATAATTATTATAAAATTATTTTGAAGTCAGATTCGGTTATTTGAACCCTATTATTTAATTATAAAATGATTCGGAGGCCCATTTTAACTCCGAAAAATGTTTAAAAATTTGTATTAAATACCTGGAAAATCATTTTGACCCCGAATCTTCTTTGAAAAATTATTTTGATCAAATATATTGCGTGCTATGTGCTACGTGTTATCTGATTGATGTGTTATATGCCTATGTGATTATTGTTTGATAGTTTTTGCTGTAACTTTCGATCTGTAAATCGGATTTGGGTAGAACGAAGGGTAGATAAAAGCTTATGACATCTATGTGAAGATTAAAATGATATGAGATTGAGTATTGATAGATATTTGTGATGCCTAGCAGAGTAAGCGAGGCATAGAAAAAGAATGTCAGTGATCCGTAAATAGAATTGAAGTGTAGAAAGAGAAGGCAAGTGATTGGCGAATAGAAGCAAGGGATAGAAAAAGAAGGAAAGTGATTGAAAAGTAAAACTGTTAGATGAGTACAAGGAAAGTTGGAAATCATCGGTGATAAGGCAAGTCCTTCTAAACCTTTCTTGGAGATATATTGCAAATATTTCTGAACTTTCTCATAACATGTTATTAGTATTCAAAATAAATCTTGTTATAAATTGCAAGCGCTTTAAACTATTCAACCTCGAACTTTGATCCTATCATTGAACTTGAGATGTAAGCTTTATTTCTTATAAACCACCAACGGTTGATTTCCCAGATACTAAAACGTACAAATACAATACTACTCCATAAATACATACACACCATAAACCAAGTATTTCCAAAGAATTTCTTGAGCATACAGAAACTTATACACCCTAGAATACTCTATCACATCAAAGATCAATACCCTGTGTTAACATTTAACCATTGTTCTTTAGATACTTGATTCTCCATCAGGCTTAAATCGTTCTTCATATTTACACCTTGATATACCCTGGTGATACCTGTGAAATGTTTTATGCTCTGATATAACTGCTTTATCAATGTTAATCATGATTCTATTTTTATTGAATTGTCATTGTTATCATATTGAATTATTTTAGAATTGGATGGTTTTATAAATATGGACCAGATTCGTGGTCAGACCAGATTCGTGGTCATGTTAGGCCAATGCGTGCCTTGGATCCAGTATATAGAGCAAAGCCGGGAGCCTTGCTTGGGGTTAGTGCGTGATTGATCAGCAGCCTAACCTTGGTTTTAAAAATGAAAAGAATATCCAATTATATTCATTGCTTATCCAGAAACTTGATTCTTATGAATCACTCCAACTGATCATTGTTGAACCTTAGTTATTGCTATTATGACTTGCTGAGCTAGTTAGCTCACTCTTGTAAATCTGTTATGTTATTTTACAGTTGAAAAGGAAATGGTTGGTTATGGGGATTTTCAGTCCAGTGTACGAGCTAGGATTCCAAGATAAGATGGACCGAGTTAGCAAGAGCTTTATAATGTAGATGAGATATGTAAGATTGTAAGAATGATATCATTATCAGTTGTAAGCGGAACTAGTTGGGATTTGGTACGATGTAATAAAAGTTAAGGTTGTGGCTTATTTTCATACTTTAACCTGTTGTGATCCATGGTTATGGTAAGTAGGGTCTTTACATATATTACATTTATAAGCAGGTGTATATATTGAGTTTATGTGTGTGTTGTGAACCCCAAACTTCTGACTTGGGTTTGGAGGGCGTCACAGGTTTGGTATCAGAGCTACAGGTTATAAGTCACTGAAACAAGCCTAGATTGTCGGGAATGGGTAGAGGGTAAGATTAGAATTAAGAAATAGAGAAATAGAATGTCGAGAGGTTGAGTGTGACCAAATAGTAGGTTTTAGTGCGATCCATGATGAGATTCGAGATTCTTATCTAGTGACGCGATTGTCAGATTGCGACGATGGTAGATTCTTTTACCCCAGGATCGTCTGATCATTTGAAACCTTCAGTCGGAGGACTATCAGCTGATTCACGCCTTACTCTCCCACCGGTGTTAGCCATATCACCTATGTTGCGACGGTTGCACCTTTTCAAGCTATTATCCCATCCCCTGATGTGAGACTACCAATTCGAGAATCCCCCACATGCTGATTCTGGTTCTACCGGATATTCAGCTGTGAGCGCATCTCTTCTGTCTACCCTATGCCTTATTATATACCGTCAGTTTAAAACCCGTCTTATGAAGTAACAACACCTAGGAGGATGGATTCAAGAGCTAGAGCATATGGTGAATACACGAGATATTAAGAGGGTTAAGAAGAAACCAAGAGAGAGAATTTAGTTATTCCGAAGGATAGCTGCTACCAGGTTTTATGGAGCTACTAATGAGTATACCACCCATGATTATCTTGTGAAGTAAGCTAGAGGGATTTTTAAAGAAATTTGAGAGGATTGGAGATCGAGAATTTTTTTTTTGGAATTTGATGATGATGTTATGTCCAAACATGATCTGTGTAGAAGTAATGTGATATAAATCGATCTTGTGTTATAAAATAGATCTGATGATTAATGGATAGATTTGTTATTCTTATTAATCGTAAGAGATGATGATGGGAATGTTACCAGTATGGAAGATTAGAAGTGAAGCAACAAATAAGATAATATACAATGGTAACTGGAGTTTTTGTTGAACAAAGAAGGCAAAATGGACCCAATAAGGGGTATAAGATATATGGAAATGAATGAGCTCTTATCTAAGTGTTTCCCTAATTTGATACCTTGTAGTTGTTGAGAAGGACAACAACCAACTCATAAAGTAATGACGGCCAGGTGTACGATTTTCAAGATTCTAAACAGTTTTCAAAAGAGATTTTCTTAACAAGATTTTCCTAAAAATCCTTTAAATAAAACAAGTTTTAAAAAATTGGTTGCCAAACTACTACTTGAGTTTCTTGTTTGTTACTACCTCCGTCCCTCTCATTTCTTTATAATTTTTTTCACATGTTTGATACGCATTTTAAGGCAACTATAAAGTATATTTTTCGTAATTTATTTTTTAAACTTTTCTTTTTTTGTATAAAAAATTGAACATTATAATTTAATTTTGAAGAAAAAAATTGAAAAAAATTATGCAACTACATTTTATAAAAGCATTAAAGTGCGTGCCGAACCCCGTCCCCCAAATGTAAAGAATAGAGGGGGACGGAGGGAGTATAAGATTCAGATTATCCAGAAGAATACTTTTTTCTAGAAGTTAGCATGGTTTATTTAAAAGGCCAAGTAAACCCGCTATTATGGAAAATATTGGATTGTTCTTAACAGAAGAGTGCAAATACTGTTTGATAAGTTTAACGACAGAACCAATGTACGGAGAAACTATTCATCCAATTTCTGAGACGATTAGAGTTCAAGAATATGACGATTCACAAGAAGCCGAGTATGAGCAAAGAAGATTGAGGAAATCTCCAGACTTTTCTAAAGGAAGAAGGTTACTATCAAAGAAATCGATATGTTGAATGATCAGTAGCGTAAGTGAAATTCGAAGTTATGATTGTAAATCTCGTAAGAGTGCAAATAGGGCTGAATTATAAAATTATTGAACATGGAAGTGCAACGCTAAAGATACAAGACCTAATACATGGGAATTTATTCTAATGATTGATTGAAGAAGGTATTTCGGAGAACTTTTAAAAGTCAATATATGACTCGGAATGGGATATATTGATCGAACCAGATGTTGCAGCTGTAAATAGATGAAATATGGATGCCGAGCAATATTATCATTCTTTTCTATAATATTATATATTCTTATGAATCTTGAGCAAAGTATGAACTTCATTCACAATCAGCTCTATGAGGTGGTAAGGAAATTGTTGTATTCCTTTCAAAAATTATTTTCCCTCAAGACTTATTTTCTGATTCAGACAAGTAGTGTTATGGTGTGACTCTTTGTCGGAATAACGAAGAGTCTGGTGGGACGCCACCTAATCATGTACTGTATACCATATAATATGAAAGAATGGCCATCTTGAGTACGAATATGGTTGTCTTACTCATATCTAAATCATCATTCATTATTTCTTCTTCAATTTTGATTTCTTGATTTATGAATCCTTCCGATTATTTCCTTTTACTGTTATCCCTTACAAAAAGTTTCCAATCAGAATCATATACACAAATTCCTTCTTGTGTAAGGTCCATTCTTTGAATATTTCAAAAGGAAGTGAAATAAACCCGTGTAGCAGATGGGGTTATATGATAAGTATGGATAATTGTAAGCCAATAAATGGTAGACATATACGTGCAGAGAAGAACCTTTATACCAATGACATGGTTGTTACGAGGACATCAAATTAGAAGCAAAAATTTGTATATATGATACGTTTCAAGTATGAGATTTTGGCATGAATTGAAGTAGTTAGTGAACCGTGTGAGATAAATTAACTAGAGAGATAAGAAAGTAAAGCTGCATATATTAGATAAGGCAACTGATTGATTAGACATCAGAAGCGAATGAAGAAATTCTTAATAATAACCAGATAATCGATTAATATATTGTGAAGATGAAGCATACCTCAATCATGTGAGAGATACTTGTCATGAAGGTTCAAGATCGAAGAAATGCTAGTTACGAATAAACTTCAGAGGTGTTCCTCAAGGAATGGTTGGGTTTTCCCACTTAAGTAAATGAGTCATGGTAAATTTGATACTCGTAACTGAGCCAGTGAAAGAAGTTCAGTATGAAAAGACATAAGGGGAGATGAAGATATGGTGGTTCAACTGCAAGGATTTTTAAGATGTGATGCTTTTAAGCCAAAGGAATTCTTTCACAAGATGAGAGTGTTGGTTGAGACCATGTGTTGGTTATCAGAAGTTGAACGAGATAACTAATAAGAACAAGTGTATATTGTCAAGGATAGACGAATTGTTAATGAGAGAGCTTGAATTGAAACATGAACTAGAAGAATTTTAGAATAATTTATAATAGTACTCAGTAGTGATATTCGGTTATAATCAAAGGATATGAGAAAGGGTATGATATAATAAGAATTGTTCGCTATTATCTTAAGTTGAACTAAAATATGGGTCGTACTGGTTAGTATTATATATGATGGTGAAATGGTGAGTTTAGAAGATGGAAGTTGATTGGTCTAATTGTGAGTTGATTGTTGGTTGTTTGATTGATTGTTGGTGTAGGCTTGAGTCCGGCTGGTAGTAAAAAATATAAAGGAGATGCTGCCCAAATTTTCGGGAAATACCCTACAAAAGATAGAGAATATACTTCCGTGTGTTATTGATATTCATGTCAATACTCCAAATGATTGTGATCTTGGTTCTTGAAAGAGGTTGTTACAGCCAATCCGACTATATATAATTGGTCTTTGATTTCATTTAGCCAGTCATCACTTGGTGTAATTGATCAATTAAGTAAGTTAATTGGTTAATTTTACCAATTAATGGTCAGTTAGATGGAAATCGATTCCAATTAGATTAAGTCAAATTTTGATGTGACTTTCAAATCTGAAATCAAAGCAATGAGGAATTTAGAGAAGGTAAGGACACCGGTAGAATTCAGAAATTGCTGCAAATGAGTGAGGCTTTACTTGGATAAATATGCCCTTTATAGTGGACAAGAGAAATAAAAAGTTATTTGTATGGACAAGTGAGAAGAATGTTTTCAAGAACTAAAGATTTAAGATAGAGCAAAGAGAAGGAAGGAAAGAAAGGAAAAAAGGAGGTGGAATAAAGAAGAGATTGATAGCCACACCAATATGGTTTTTATTAGACAATTAAAGAGATTTTATCATCTGCAACAAAGTTTTATTGAAGGAAGTCTTGTTTCCAAATTGTTTGGACAATCATACAATAAATGATTTATCAAGTATTTATGTTTTGGATAAAATATGAATACAGTTTTAGTTCAGTTTCTGATTGATATTGATACTTAGGTTGTTGTTAAATATCAAAAGTGGTATTAATATAGATGATTGATGTTTACTTCAGTATGGGATGTTGTGAGCATCAAAGTTCGTATTGATATCTAATTTGATATGACATCAAAATGAGTATTAATATCAGGAGTTCGATTGTGAATGAGCTATGAGAATGAAGAATGGAAATAGGAAAGAAAGTGGAATCAAAAGGATGATAAAGAAACTTCATAGGTAAGATATGGGTAACATGAGGGACAGAAGTAAGGTGAAAAATTTAGGAAACATTTGTAAATTGAGATAGGGAATGTGTCCCAGGAGTACGATTAAGTACCGAGGGTTAAAAGAAGATATCTAGTTACCAGACATAATGATAAAATGGGGGGGGGACATGTAGATAAATGTTATACCTACCCAAGAGTTAAGGCGAGCATCAAAGACTAGATGGATATATTTCGCCAGAAAACGTCATAGTAAAGTCACTTGAGAACCAAAGTTTGTCCAATAAGTGGGGTAGTTGTTGCTTGAAGAAATGGTGGTACGTCATCAGATCCATAAATTGATTGTAAGTGATCGATATTATTTGATTTAAGATTTGACAGGAGTATTCAGAATATGATGAATTATGTCAAACCGAAATAGTATATACCACTCCTAGATGAACGGGCGGTAAGTAAGGAGGAACTAAAAGATAGGAATTTGGCTACAATAACTCAAGGGATTCAAGCTAATCCGAGAATATGATACGAGACATAGATGTCAAAGATGACTTTCTGATAGTATGGCACAAAGAAAGAATAAGCGTTATATGTGACTAGACGTCAAGGAAGAGCATTGCAGTCAGTTTCGTATTAGAACTCCCTCGAACCAAAATAAATGATAATATGGGTTAGAATATGCGGGTGATGCCTCCAGACTAGTATATTTTCTTCTAGGAAATAAGAAATTTTTTCTCGGCAAATATACTCGATTGTGATTTAAGGAAATTAAGGTATGATGATACGTTTGTGCGTCAATCGTATCCAGTCGAGATTTTCTCATTAATTCTTAACTCTAGTGTAATTTCGAGAACGTTAGAAATCAAATACGCCCTTGTTTCAATATATCATTCGCATATGGACAAGATTAAGGGACAATTAAAGAACTTCGAATACGATTAGCAGCGATTGCGAACTAGGTTGATTGAACAGAACAAGTGGGAATGAGGTTCAATAACCAGTAACTATTGGAAACGTTCATAGCCCGAATTAATAGAATTAGAAAGAAAAAAGAAGTAATAAGCGTTATGCTGGTCCTTTTGAAACAATAAAATAGGCAAGATAAGTGTAAGTGAGTTGGCTTCACCGCCACACGTATAGCTGGTTCATAGGAAGTTTATGTGTGTATATTCAGGAAAAGTAATTAAGCTCCCTTATATATAAAAAGGGGGACTTAAGTTGAGTTATATGAGCAACTAATATAATATGATATCAGCAAGAGGCTGATAGGTAATGAGTGATCTTGTGAGTAAAGTTTATGAAAAGTTGTAAGGTTGAGGAATCAACCTGAGAGAATGGATGTGAGATACTTGAATATATCATTATCTGATCCTTAGTGTGATTTTGAGGACAGGATCATTTTAAGGGGGGGAGGATGTAATATCCGGGACATAGCATGTAATTATTTTTATTGATAAATAATTATTATGTGATTATATTGTGATTTTTGGTGAATTAACTGATGAATGGTGTTTTTATATGGATGTTTATATGTGGTAAAATATAAGTTCGTTAATCTTATTATGTCCATAATAAAATATAGATAATTAAGGTATTTTCTGGTAATTTTTGGAGTGTTATATGATTTTATATTGATTTATGAATTTATTAATTATTTTCTGAATAATTATAAAATCATTTTCTAAAGTCGGGAATCGTCCAACCTCAACCGTTTTTACGTTTTTACAACCCGAAACTATTCCGAAAACTCCTTCCTAACCTAATCCGGTAATTCTGGATATTTTCCGTATTTTGACTTTTTCGATCCGGATTATGGTTTGACCTGTGTGCGGCCAGACGCAATATTTTCGATACGATAACCCTTTTCGATAACATTATCTTCGTACAAATCATTTTATAAAAGCCTAGTTTTGATAATTATCAAAAACAAGATAATATTTATCCAAAACGAGATAGTGCTTATCCAAAACAGGATAATTTTTATCCAAAACGTTATCCGATCATATCGTTTTATAATTACTTAGCGGCTAAGAAATGTATTTATCGATCCAACACGATCCAGAACGTACTAATATTCCGTAAATATAAATAACCCTTTTCTTATTTTATTTTTCACGTAAAATCATAATCAGACAGTACAAACCACTGAAAACCAGAGAAAACCCTAATAAAATACCGCGTTCTTGAAAATCAATCGCACAAACGGAGGCGTTATCGAACTCTGATTCGGGCGTGCAACATATCAAAACGAAGCTCTCGAAAACCTCTTTTTGAATCCACCATCTATTTTGGTGCAGAAATCAAGGTATTTTTCTTATTTAATTATTTTATTTCAAATTTATTAAAGATTAAAATATGAAAATTTGTTCTTGATGTTGTTGATATGATTTGATGATTCCATCGTGTAGATAATATTTTTCTGGTCAATTTGGTATATTATATGTCAATAATTGAATTCAATAACATATAGAAAATTGAGTTTTATTCTCGAAATTAAAAACTAGGGTTTATAGCTTTGAATGTTCTTAATTGAAATTTGGGTAATTCTTTGTTTGGGGTTATTAGATGTCATTGATTGTACCAATATGTAGATCCTGAAAAGACAAATCTACTGATATATATATTAAGAACAAACGATTGCTGTAAAGGGATGATCGGAGTTGGAACGTTTCGCCGGTGACGGATTTTCCCGTTGATATTCCGGCCAAACGATAAGGTTTTTGATAGTTTGGTTTGCAGAATCGTGATTATCTCGTCATGTAGAAGAAATCTGCACGTTTTTGTCGAGTTCTGGGCACGTCGACTCGCCGGCGGAAGCTGGAGACGGCGACGTTGCCAAAGTGCAATTAGGCCACTGAGTTTTTTGTGTATTTTCATTTTTAGTCCCTGACCTTTTCAGAAATTATAAAAAAGGGATTGTTGTTTTAATTATTTTCAAAAATTGTATATTCTTTTTATTATTATTTTCAAAAATTGATTTAATTGTTCTTAAAATTCAAAAACTCATTATTTAATATTCTGAAAACTATTTTTAATGTAAAAATAAATCTTAATTATTTAATTAATTAATTTTATTTGATAATTAATTATTTAATTAGTCAACTAATTTAAATATTAATTGATTAATTAATTTAATTAGTTATAAATTAATTTAAATTGATTTAATAATTAGATTTAATTATTTATTTTTATTTTAAAAATTCTGAAAAATAGTTTCGAGCTTTAAAATATTATTTTAAATTATTTTCAAGACTCGATAATTATTATAAAATTATTTTAAAGTCAGATTCGGGTATTTGAACCCTATTATTTAATTATAAAATTATTTGGAGACCCATTTTAACTCCGAAAAATGTTCATTTTTTTTATTAAATACCTGGAAAATCATTTTGACCCCGAATCTTCTTTGAAAAATTATTTTGATCAAATATCTTGCGTGCTATGTGCTACGTGCTATCTGATTGATGTGTTATATGCCTATGTGATTATTGTTTGACAGTTTTTTTGTAACTTTCGATCCGTAAATCAGATTTGGGTAGAACGAAGGGTAGATAAAAGCTTATGACGCCTATATGTAACACCCCCAGATCCGGGGTCGGGGATCCGGGTCGTCACGGTCTTTCTTTCCACAATATCACTTCACTTAATTAATAATAAATAACCTTATGTTGTGACCCCACACTAACACACACCACAACCCGTTATAGTCTCAGAGATGAAATTGAAATAAGTACAAGTCTTTGAATCCACAATTTAAAAGTTATTACAACCCGAAATGATTACTTGATAATTTACAGTTAATTGCCATTATCTGCCACAAGTTATAATTATACATAATTTGATTCTCAAAAGTAGAGTGCCTGGTCTACCAATAGATCTACCTCTGCAGCTATAGCAGCTACAACATCATCGGGAAGACGCGGGACGCTTCCCACGCGCTTGCGCTGGGTCTGCTGGAGTCTGGCCATCTTTCCTAACTGTTGTTGTGTGATGAAGAAATAAAGCAAGAGTGAGCCTTACAGCTCGCAAGATAATATATAGTGAAAACAATAATATAAGTATCTAAATGGATACTTACTAGAATCTTTTATCATGGGTAAGACAATTACTTACTAGATATAAGTAAAAACAAGGGATGAAGTTACCAGATACTTCACTACACTTATATCATTTATAAAGCTACTTGAACTACCACTGTTCAAAGTATAATGAGCTTTCAACAGTTCATCACATAGATGAGACTACAAGACAAGATTTGAATAGATTAAATTTTTGAAATATTATTAAAGGAAATGAAGTTATGATATACTTCATTAAGTTCTGATATATATATATATCCACATATACATCTTCTTTATACATTTCCTGAAAACCTCTGTCATGTAAAGTATGAACAGAATTGCAATATCCAATAAATTTGGAAAGGAAAAGAATTTTGGCATAAACCAGATATCTTGCTGATCAGGCAAAGATACCAATAAGTAACCTTTTCTACTAGTAGATGGACGAATTCCCCACTGGTCATCACCCTGGTCGCAATAGGACCTTATGCTGGACTGCCACTCAGCCACTTATGCATTTGATGGACTCCCACTGAGCCACTTACACTATCATGGATGCCCACTGAGCCCATGTTGCTTATGCCGACTCAATAGATGGACTTACTTCCCGAACGTTGGGTAAGTAATCAATTCATTTACCAAAACTGCAACCTTGTTGCGAATATAAAATACACCATAGAGCCGGATCCCTCAGGTTTTGAGCGAGTATTTAAATTCCCTTTTTAAAAGGAAGATCTTAAATATAAAAATAAGTTTTGGGATCCGCTCTAACTTTTAAAAATCATTTTGAAGACTCGAAAACACTTTAAAGAGTGTTTGGAGTAATGCTGATTTAATGAAGTAAATCAGTCCCCATATTTTTAGAAAATGTCTGAATATTATTATTTAAATAATATTCTCATAAAGATAATCCTTATAAAAATAATCGAAGTAGAAGTATTAAAACTTATACTTGAAATGGATATTAAATAACCAAAGATATACTTATATGAAAGTACTATCTTTATTTGAATAATCGAAAATAAGTTTGATTATTGACACCTTATTCTTTAATAAAATAAAGAATATATTTCAGCAAATAATCGGAGTCATAGATCCTCAAATGAATATTCAAATAATATTCAATAAATATAATAAGCTGAGTCATAAGCCCTCGAATGGATATTCGAAATAATATTCAATAATCAAATAAAGGAGTCATAAGTCCTCGGATGAATATTCGAAATAATATTCAATAATAAAATAAAGTTATCGAATAAACCTTATTCGATTAATAGTTTTGAAAACTATAACCATATATATATATAAATATATATATATACATATATACAAAATCTACTCGGGATCCTCGACTCCCGGTTTTAGAAAATGTTTTCACCTTTGGGTCCCTATACTAAGGGTATATGCAAATTACCGCTATCCTCTAGCATAGGTATTATCAACTGCAAGCACTTTAACCAACAGATATATGATCCAAGAATATGAAACAGACATGCATATATACTATATAACATGCTACAATATATCGCAAGAATTTGCTATAACAAATATGCATTTAACGCAAGATCATGCATATACACAAATACATCACAACAACAGTTATAACGGGTAGAAAACTTGCCTGAGTGACTTGGGGTGATAAAAGGCTCGGGACGAGTCTGGTAACCTATAAACAACAAGTAAGTTGGAATTAAACCAAAGTCACTTGTAAATCTATACTTTAACTAACTTAGACTCTAATGCTTGTTTTGCGCTTACTGATTCTCTTAAGTCACTCGAGTACCCTCGGCTCCACCATTTTTAATAATTTAACCTTTACGAGTTTTAAGGCGATTCCTTCACGAGTGTCTTACCAACTGCCTAACACACTTACCATAAATGTTTCTTACCCCAATTAGTCATTTAAGGTCCTTAACCAAGGTTTCAAAGTAAGGCGAGGGGAAATGTTTCGTTCACGAAACGCCGTTACTTGAAACGGTCGTTTCTCCTAAACCGTGCATCGGAATCGAACGAACTACATATCAAAACGAAGCTCGTAACACGAGCTATCTAGACATGGAAATGGTCATAATCTAGCAGGGGGTTCTCGGGTCCTAATGTTATGCACAAAAACAGTCTAAAGAAAATCGGACGTTACGACGGCTATGTTTACGCGATTTCCTAATTTTAAACCATTCAAAAACCAACCACAATTCAACCTCAAATCAAACACACAACCAACATCCATCCTTATCACATCATAACAGCCCCAATCAATTCAATTCCAACATTTATACTTATGCCTAAGCTTAACTTTAACTATACTTAAGTTCTTTTAATCAAAACAACAAGATTTACCATTCCATTTCAATACCACTTCAACCCAAACTCTAAACCACAAACATTAAGCCACAATATCACCATAATAATCAAAATCATCTTATTAAACATAGGAATCTAGGGTTTGGAGATGATATACCTTCCTTGAAGTGGTGGGAGGAGCTAGGAAGCCTTAAGAAGCTTTGAGAAGTCTTAGGAATGCTTGGATCTTAAAGGAAAACAAGAAAAATTTCAAGTTAAAAACTTGAAAACACTATTCATTGTCTTCTTCATTGATTTAATGAAGAAGATTGAGAAAGAATTGATGGCTTAAACTCATGATATAGCCCTAACTATGCATAAGGATGATTAGGGAATTAACTCACCAATTTAGGAAGCTTGGATCTTGAGTTTTGAATTTCTCCTCCCTTTGCAATAGTAAAAGCCGAGAGCAAGCTTTGCTTGAATGAGAGGAATGATTTTTGTGTTTTGATGAAAATGATTTGCTTGGCTTGGTTGATTTGATTTTGTTTTTGTTTTAGTAAATTACCTATTTGCCCTTGATTTTGTGTGGTTAAAAATCCACCACATCTCCTTCCTTCCCATGTCATGCCTATGTCATGTTGTGATGTCATATTTCCCTCCTTGTCCTCTTCTCATTGGTTGGGTGACATCACTCTCTCTAATCCCTTTGATTAACTTCCTAATTGTTTGCCTAATGACCGCTGATCTGTTATACGGTTCGCTTAACTTTCGTTTTCATTTATCGTTTGAAGGATCATACCCGGGATCTTATTACTTAGGTTCCCTTAACCTTTCTCAATACATTATATTCCTTTTTATGATCCTCTATTATAATCCTTTAATTTAAATCCTTTTTATCCTGTTACCTTATACTCAATTCTCTTTGTATCTAGTGGATTTCCGGGAAAAATCAAAGTGTTCGGAAATTGGATTCTGACGATCTTTACATACACTTATATACCACATAGAGTACTAATAATATCCCAGAAGATCAATAATAGAACCCCTACATAGTGTGGCATAAAAAGTTTTCTCATTCAGCAAAACACTATTCACAAGGGTTACAAAAAAAGTTGAAAATTTTGGGGGTTATTACACTATGTGACGATTAGAATGATATGAGATAGAGTATTGATAGATACTTGTGATGCCTAGAAGAGTAAGCGAGGTATATAAAAAGAATGTCAGTGATCCGTAAATAGAATTGAAGTGTAGAAAGAGAAGGCAAATGATTGACGAATAGAAGTAAGACATTGAAGAAGAAGGAAAGTGATTGAAAAGTAAAACTGTTAGATGAGTACAAGGAAAGTTGGAAATCATCGGTGATAAGGCAAGTCCTTCTAAACCTTTCTTGGAGATATATTGCAAATATTTCTGAACTTTCTCATAACATGTTGTTAGTATTCAAAATAAATCTTGTTTAAATTGCAAGCGCTTTAAACTATTCAACCTCGAACTTTGATCCTATCATTGAACTTGAGATGTAAGCTTTATTTCTTATAAACCACCAACGGTTGATTTCTCAGATACTAAACCATACAAATACAATACTACTCCACAAATACATACACACCATAAATCAAGTATTTCAACAGAATTTCTTGAGCATACAGAAACTTATACACCCTGGAATACTGTATCACATCAAAGATCAATACCCTATATTATCATTGAACCATTGTTCTTCATATACTTGATTCTTCATCAGGCTTGAAGCCGTTCTTTATATTTACACCTTGATACACCCCGGTGATACCTGTGAAATGTTTTATGCTCTGATATAACTGTTTTATCAATGTTAATCATGATTCTATTTTTATTGAATTATAATAGTTATCATATTGAATTGTTTTAGAATTGGATGGTTTTATAAATATGGACCAGATTCGTGGTCATGTTAGGCTAATGCGTGCCTTGGATCCAGTATATAGAGCAAAGGCGGGAGCCTTGCTCGGGGTTAGTGCGTGACTGATCAGCAGCCTAACCTTGGTTTTTAAAAATGAAAAGAATATCCAATTTTATTCATTGCTTATCCAGAAACTTGATTTTTATGAATCATTCCAACTGATCATTGTTGAACCTCAGTTATTGCTATTATGACTTGATGAGCTAGTTAGCTCACTCTTGCAAATCTGTTCTGTTATTTTACAGTTGAAAAGGAAATGGTTGGTAACGAGGATTCCCTGTCCAGTGTGCGAGCTAGGATTTCAGGATAAGATGGACCGAGTTAGCAGGAGCTTTATAATGTAGATGAGTTATGTAAGATTGTAAGAATGATATCATTATCAGTCGTAAGCGGAACTAGTGGGGATTTGGTACGATATAATAAAAGTTAAGGTTGTGGCTCGTTTTCATACTTTAACCTGTTGCGATCCATGATTATGGTAAGTATGGTCTTTACATATATTACATTTATAAGCAGGTGTATATATTGAGTTTGTGTGTGTGTTGTGAACTCCAAACTTTTGACCCGGGTTTGTCTCTAGGCTAGGGAAAAATGGTTTCAACCTTACATAAGGAGGACTAGCAGTCTTTGCCCTATTGTAATCTTAAACATGCTTTCTATAATTAATGCAAATTCTAGGAGATGCATTCATGGCATAGAAATAAGTAAGCATTGTATTAAGAATACATGGCATTCATTCAGAAACCTTACACATAAGAATTAAGCAAGACATGCATGATATGAATAAACAGAATTAACAAATCAATCACCAATTCTATCTAGTCCAATCATGTTGATGTATCTCATCTAGTTGTCTCAATCCAATCATAAACTAATACATCTTAACAAACAATTCAGATCAAATAAATAAATCTTATTGCAATAGGATACATGGGATAAGCATAAACAAAGGTCTTAAGTGGTGGAAAATATATGTCTCACTAAAGCAATTAATCATGTTCAACAAATATTCAAACAAATATTTAAGATCATCTAAAGCAACATGCACAGTTTAAACATCAATCCTAGTTACCAGAAAAATAATCTAGTGAACTAGTTCAACATTATCTATATGTGATGTTGTCATGCTTGTGCGAGTGTTAACATTTAAGCACTAAGATCTTAACATGCATTGAATATTAAGAGCAAAATATTGCAGTGGTTCAAGAAATTAAAACCTGAGATATGTGAGTTGGACCATCTTCAGAGATTTATATGAAAGCAAGATATTAATGATTCTCGTCATCTGATCCATCCCAACTCTCCCGCGCAATATAAGTTTTGACTGACTGCTTTCCTAAGAAAATATTCCATCTTTGTTACAACTCTTCAACTGAATCCCTACCCATTCTTGTTTGTCAAGCTTATTGTGTAGTTGTAGCAAAACCCCTGATAGTTACTTGACACATATATCTTGTCATAACTGTAGCTATCAAATCTTGTTTATGTCCCAATCTCAGTCTTGTAATCACCCCTTGAACTGAATATGTAAGAATCTCTGCTTCGGAATAGATAGGCTTGATCCTTGGATATAGAATAAGTACTCCTTCTGAATCTGATTCGACTAAACTTTCTTGACATGTGAAACACTGCCTTGACGTCCAGTCCCTCAAGTGTTTCTACCAGAGCTTCCTCTGATTCAGCTATCAGTAACTCTTACATTCTGTCCCGAGGTTCTAACTTTACTGCATGTAACTAAGATGTTTATATGTCCCGACCATTCTCTCTGACCTCCACAATTCCTTCCATTCTGATCCCTGTGATTCTCGGATAAATATAGCATTGGTACAACCTACTGTATGACTGTATAATCTGGAATCATAGAGTTGTCTTTAAAATCTTCGAGAAAAATTGTACCCGTAGAAATTTCATTCCTTTCCTGCATCTGAAAACCCAGTGGTATCCTATGGACTAAGCCTTTGAGGATATTCCACAATTTTCGTCTATAGGTCTTGAAATCAGTTTCATTGGAGTAAGAAAACCATTATCTTAAATTTCCGTATTCGGGAATTTTCTGTCTAAATAGCACAAGGTTTTCGTTTTCTTCGAAAGATTAAAATCACCTTTGAAAGCCCGAAGGAATCTCGAGTCTATCAATACCTTAAAAACCCTTAATTTCATATTTAAGAAAAATTTAAATTTCCAAAAATTTAAAATTTCTTAGAAAATAAATTAATCAAAAATAAATATTTTACGAACAATTTAATTTTCAAGAATTTTGAATTTTCTTAAAAATTAAAATAAAACGTAAAATATTATTTAAGAAAAAATTAAATTTAAGAATTTAAAATTTTATGGAAAAATTAAATAAATCAAAAAATAAAAATTGGGGCTCCAGAAATTGTACAAGTGCCAACCTGCGACTTGTATCTAACCTGCGACCATGGTTCAAAAAATCGGCGATGTTGCCGATAAATTGGCCGCTTAATCGGCGTTAGGTAGTTCACCGATCTTTTATCTCAAAATTGTCGGCAAAAACGTTTTTCTGATAAACCGGTCAAAATCGTCAGAAATCGGGTAAAAATCGGAAAAAATCGGGTAAGTGAAGGAGTATTGAAGTGTGGATGACAAAGTTAGATGGGAAAGGAGCTGGCTGAAGATGTGCAGATTGAGTATATATTATATACATACATGATACATACAAACATAGAAAAGAAAAAGGAGGAAGAAGGAAGAAGTAGATCAGCACGACTTTCGAGGCGAATATAAGGAAAGAGAAGTGTCATAAAAGTAAGAAATATAGTCGGAGGACCGAGAAATTGAACTTTTTATTCCAAAATGTTGGAGTAATTTATAAGCAGGGGACGTGTGTTTATGATTGCGGATAAAAATTCTTATTAATTTTAAAAATATATATGATTAATTTTAAATCTGATCAATCATACTCAATATTTTTAAATGCAAATTTGTTTCAAATTAATTAATACATTAAATATCATAAAAATGTTAAAATATCTCCGATTTTTGTTCCGATTAATCGTTCCGATTAATCCTCGAATTATTGATTAATCCCTAATCGGTACCTTCACCGATTAGTTCCGATTACCGATTTTTACAACCATACATGCGACTCATTATTTTTAACCTGTGACTAATTCGGTTAATTCAGCTGGCTGCATTCTTTTTGATCAACTCACAACCTGCGACTCACACTCACCAACTTGCGACCTCCGCGCAAACAATTCGCGCATGACCAGCCAATTCAGCGCGTGAACACTCATGCCCTTTCCACCCGCGTAGCTGTTTTCTCGCGCGTACGGATCACTGCCAACCAGTAGCTGTTGAATATAGAACCAAAATTTAATTTCACAAGGTGACAAATCAAGTAAACAAAATGAACACAGGGCTGCCAATTTACATGTTTTGCCCCTTATGTTCACTTAAAAACCAAGTGAATTCATTCATTTGGTTAAGCAAAATGTACGCTTCTGGCAGCAATAATCTCCAAACCAGGCAGCCATAAATCGGGAAATAAAAAAATAAATTAAAAACTTTTATTTACTAAAATTTAAGTAGAAAATTAATTTAGTTAAATTTATAAAATAAATTTACTTAAATTAAGTTCATAATAAACTTATTTAAATTAAATTTATAAAATAAATTTTCTAAATCAAATTTACTAAATAAATTTATTTAAATGAAAATTATTAAAATAAATTATTTTTAAGGATCCTGATTTGTATATCAATCAGTCAACTCTAATACCAATTGTTAGGTCTCGAATTATCGTAGAAGTGGGCGTTGAATACGATAATCACTAAATTAAAAATTCTTTCAAATCTTTTGCGGATATAAAATTTAGTGCTTAGTTAGTGGTTTCGTGTTCTCGAGGTGAATAGTGTTTGAAACAATAAAACGAGGAACACAAGATATTCGGAGAAATATATATTCATATATAAATCCACGAGGGGTGTTGCTACACTCCGGTAAATAAATTAACCGACTACAATCTAAGAACAACAAAGTTCCTAGCTTGTACAAAGATCAACAAATTAAATCATATACAATGTTCTAGCTTTTGTTTGTCTAAGGATTTAATTATCGGTTAACGATTATAATGCTGTTATGAATATACAAGAGTTAAATCGGGTATTATAACGTTACTCCGGTGAGATGAATAACGTATATAGATCTGAGTGAGTATTTTCTCTGTTTTTCTTTGCTTCTAATTTCACCAGCTCTTTGGGACAGAAGATTAACAGAACAATTCAATCTCTATTGTTGAATCTTATCTGCTGCTTGTGTAGACTTTTTATCAATATTGTATGGATGATGAGAGAGCTGAGATCAGGGAATATTCCTTGTAACCTACGACTAGAAAATCAACTAGTGACTAGCTTATTTTCCACCAACCTGTGACTAGAAAAAACAACTGGCGACTACAGGAGGTTAACCTGCGACTAAATATAAACAAAACAACACAAAAACTAACAAGATTTCCTAACCTACAACTAACAAAACAGAAATAGATTAACTTGTTTACTTATTTATATCAATTACTAACCTGCGACCAAATGTTGGCCAGGTTTTGTTTATTTTGTTTTTGTTGTTTTTGTTTTTCTTTTCCTTTTTTTTGATTTTCTTTTTCTTTTCTCTTTTTTTTCTTTTCTTTTTCTTTTTTTTTCTTTTTCTTTTTGTTTTATTTAAGTTTAAATTGTAACTAAATTAATTTATAAAATAAACTTAAATATAACTTATATAAATAAACTAATTTAGATTTATAAATAAACTTATTTAAAGTTTATAAAATAAATATTTTAAGTTTATTAAATAAATTATATTAAAGTCCATTATATAAATTTATCTAATTTAACAATTAGACTTTGAGCTTCACCAGTCCCTTGAGCAGTTTAGTTGTATACCCCGCACACCTATTCTCGTACTTTAACATATAAACGTTCAATCCAAGTATGTTCCTCAACTTAACAATTTTTCTATAAATAATACCCAGATTCCTTTCACGAGCTGTTGACGCCTAGTGCAACTGGTCTGGTTCACAGACGACTAACCCCGATTCAGGTCTTCGTATTATAGTCTTGATTACATTGTTAAGCTTGCAACAACTTTATCGCTTCAGACACTGACTGTCAATAAATAAATGTACTTTCACTGAAATCCTTTCTGGTACTTTAGACAAAATCTCCATTGCTACTACAATCTTGAATACTTCATTCACTGTTCTTCACCGACGCTTGAACATATAAATGTACTCCTGTCAGTGAGTATAACTTCAATACTGCAGTTGTCTTCTAATACCTCTGTCTATACCATATCTTCAATTCTTCATATTTCTATGCTTCTAACACTATCTATCTTCATTCAATGCCACAACACTGAAATCTTCTAGTAGCACTTATACACTAAATCTTCAACATTTCTGAAACCTTGAAAGTCTTTAACCTTTATTCCTCACTGAGTCATGAACATATTAATGAGCTTCTTTCAGTGACCTGTAAACATACTTCAAGCTTTCTTCTAATCTTTTGATTCTTTGTGTTTGTCTTGTCTTCATTTCTCCCTGATTTCTTGTGTAGTCGTAGTATTATTAACATGTTATGTTCTAGTGTTGTTCTAGTATTAAGTTATTATATAACTGTTCATACAGCTACGTAGTCTCACCAATAATTTTGAAAATAGTATAAAATGAGAAATTGGAGAAACTACTTTAAATTTTTTTTCTAGGTTTATTTAGAGTGTTTCAAGGGAGCAGGTGGAGCTAAGAGTTACAAACTTTAGTTAATAGTTAACTTTTGTGATTTAACAATTATTCCAGTTTTACTGATTACAATTTTAGTTTAAAGAATGAAAACACATGCTATGAAATTTGTGACTAATTCTTAAAAAATATATTACTAATCCAAAATTTTAAATTTTGATTAATTATAATAATTATTTTTGAAAAAAAATATTTATTATCATTAAATTTGATGGATCAAATATTATTATGATATTAAAATAATCTAACTGCATAATCATTTTCTTTAATATAATTATTTTCTGATTTACAAATTAATATGTACTTATTTATTAGATTGGATTCAAATTTTTACAATTATACGGGAAGACGCATATGATGTTCGGGTGAATTCTCAAATTAGTCTTCTATGAAGTGCACAACCACTTAATTTCAAGATAACAAGTTAAAGAAAGTAATAAAGGAGTGCCAACAGTTTTAGTTTACAGAGGAACTTCTAAGTGTAGCCTTGCTACAAAGAGAGTTTGAAGATCGCTACTAATACATTGAACTTGAATACCATGCTAATACATAACAGAACTAATTGGCTAAATATCTATATGAATATTCAAATATGTTTGAAACACTAATTACTAAATTGAAATTTTCTTACTCCTGGGTGTTCAATTTTAAAAAAAGTTACCCATTACCCATAAAATCAAAGCGAAAGGCACTATTCCTTGCAATACACTTCGTCAGTGTTAGAACATGGGATGTTTTAGTATATGAAAATTTGTTGTGTGGTTACCATAGTACTCTAACCGTGGATACATGCATTAAATAACATGGACGCCTTGGAGAAAAATATATTTTTGTTCTAAAAATGTAGTAAGTAGCTTTAGGCGGTTAAAATTTGGCAGTGACTATCCAGCATATTAGTCAATTCTAAATGTGATGATTGTAACTGTAATATTTCATGACCAGCTAAATGAATCCCTCTTCCTTTTACACAATTGAGTTCTGGATTTTTTTTCATATTATAACATGCATATTTAAGCTAATATATTCACCATCATGTATTGTATTATAGTACACTAATTTTCCACTCCTACAGAATATCTTATAGAAAAAAAATATCTATTAAGCCCAAATTTGCACCGGCATTGCCAAGTAGGAAATCAGAATTTGATTTAATTAGAGAGATAAAATATTATAAAATATACATGGTCATAATGTAGACCACTTCTTAACATATAAATGGCAGGCAAAATTTTGTCACCTCCATGAGCAAACATCTTGTTGTGCACTTGTTTCAACATAATTCGTCCAACCGAATTACCTAAATTACACAAATAATAACAGAAAGTTTAATAATCAAATTTAAAATAAGTCACACTCCCTCAAACATTTTGCAATATCGTACCAGAATGGTTCAACTTGATATAAAATAAACTACTTACAGTTTTGATTATGTTTCTATTTATGCTGAATACACTTCATCTGTTATGCAAGCTCTAGTAACATATAAATATTTGCATCAAGGTTGTAGAGAGAAATAAATAATTGGTTTCATGATAAAAGAAGTATAGTTTCTTGAAGGAAAACAACTTCCGAATGGCTTGTGGTGAGCAATGCTATTAGAATAAATGACATGTGTACAATAAGATATACTCCATTACACACAACCTAATATGACACAAATTTTAACAAGTATGGTTACTGGGGCATTTTCTTTTGTATGACACATACTTCGTATTATTAGGTTTAGTCTCCGTTAGGAAACCATATAATAACAATATATCAATATGCAAAAAAATTCAATTTCTCTTATCGACATAAAATTAAGGTGGCTAATCATGCCCAAGTGAGGTAATAGCTCAGACTAAGATATTGTGTTGGTATGTAACGTGTTGCTGCTGCTAAATTATCAGGTTTATATGCAGATGTAAAGTGCATAACTAAATGGCCCATCTTATAAAAACTAGTTCCAAGTTGTGATTATATAAACTCACAACTAACCACCATTACATACAATATTATTCCTACTCATGCCAGCATATTATATGTGTGTATTATAAAAACTCACGAATCCCTACTTGGTATACTGTGATGTAGCTTCATATCCAAATTAAATACAAATTAGACAACCCCAAACAAATCTTGGCCTGATATTTTTTTTTTTGCATTTAGGTTTCAAGTCATATCTAGAACTTCAGTTCCAAGCCTTCATCAATAAAAATGTAAATGACTAAATATAATAAATTTTTTTGGGTACTTTTATCAAACATGTGTCAGATCTCAAGTACAAAAACTTGTAAAATCAAGAAAATAAAAAAGGGTGATTTTAAATATATATCGGAGAAAAGAAGAAGCGAAGTGAAAAAGCTAGGGTCCTAGGTGAATTATCCAGAGTAGCTCCCAGTTATATCCGGGTGAAGTGCAAGTTCATATGAATCATACTCCCCTCATCCCTCCATTTGTTAACATTTGGGTTGAGCAGGGTCCGATTAATCTATACATAAGAAAACCAAAGAATAATTTAGTTGGTTGGTTAACACCTTTCAAAAAATATGTTAATACTTTACTCAATTAAAGAAACTTCTCCTGCCTAACTACGTATAAGAAAAAAGGTCTTTGACTCCAATAACACAGCCTTTATCGTGCACAACTTCTAAATCAAATTTAAGTACCCACCAAATTTAAATAAAGCAAATATAACATTAAATGGTGTTGTACAAAACATGCATGTACATAAGAAGTCTTAGTAACCTTGACAACCCTAAGGATAAGTTGTATGATAATTCAATTGTATTCTGTAATTGTATTTCTTGAGTCTTTAAAAATGCTAAGTAGATTACATTAGACAATACAAATTGTTATACATAATTATATTATCATTTTTATATATATATTATATTAAAAAATAATTATTTATTTCAGTGTCTAAACTACTCTCTCTCCGACCTGGCAACGTTCCATGTCGTGTACTTTCGTGTTTTCGTGTACCAAACCTTAAACCCGAACCCGACCTGGATTTGCATTCGTGTACCAATTCGGTGACACTAACCCGGAACTAATATAATCGCGTTTACCCACTTTAGTACACTAAAGTACACAGATTATATACAAAAAATATTAATTGTTAAAAAATGCAATAAATAATTAAATGGTGAAATGCTCACTCACGTAGTCAAGGATTAATAAAATATATTTTAGTATTTATAATTATATTTGTTATTTAAAATAAGTAAGATCAACATTTGGTATTTGGTATATATATATGTATATTATATATTTTTTTAAAATTTATTTATTTATTTATTCCGTGTACATTCGTTCTGCGTCGTATACCTATTTCGGAAACCCAAACCGACACTAATTATATTTGTGTTTTTTTGTGTTCGTGTACCAAATTTCAAATCCAAACACTAATTATTCGTGTCATTTCGTACCGTGTTCACGTGTCGTATATCAGTATTGTCAGGTCTACTCTCTCTGTTATATTAAAATACTATTTTCTCAAGTATTTAAACTACTCACGGTTCGAATTATAAAATATAAAAATAATATTTAATATGTAAATAAAAAACCCGGATTGGCACAATCCGGCCCGGCTCGCGGGCCTAGAACGAGCCTTATATTTCTTAGGAAGCGCGGCCCGGTCCGACCCGATTTTTAAAAAAGTCTGTCCCAATCCGTTTCCAAAAAAACCGGGCTTTTTAAAGTCCAGATAATACCCGGCTCGATGGGATTTTTGTGCATCTCTACTTACGAGCATCAAACTCTTTGATAAATAATATTATTTTTGGTTACTATTTTAAATTTAAATCATGTAAATATTTCTAAGAGAATTATTAAAAATATAATTTTTGTAAAATATTTGCGATTTTACTAAATTTTAAAAAGTTTTATAAAGTTACTATTTTATTCTGAAAATATTTACAAAAATAAAATTTTGCAGAATAGATTCTATTTCATTTGAATTGTGCAACTGTTTTAAAAATTATTTCAGGTTGCATTTCCTATTACATTATAGATTTAAAATTAAATTGCAAATATGATTATAAAATTACAAACAATAATTCACAAATATTTTTTAAAATTTAAGTTGATTTCAAAAAAGTTTCAAATTGCAAAATATATTTTTTCAAATATTTATAAAAAATAGGATCAATTCCCTCATTTTCCCTCCTTTACCAATAATATAGGAGTACTGAGAAACAACATCGGAGAAAGAAGAAACGCCGGCGAGAATGTCGGAGCGGAGAATAGAGAGAATGGGAGTATTAATCATCAATTATTTTTCGCTTAATTCGAATTGTGACCAACATGTGACCAACATTAGCCCTTTTTCTTTCCTTAACTTGACTTGACTCTCCTGAAACAAAGTTCTTGGAAACAGACCCATACTTCTCATTTAGCTTGATTAGTTTGGCTTTGCTAATGGGCTTGCTCACAGCCGACGGATGAGGATTTTCATCTTTCGACGGATAACAATTTTTGTTATCCGACGGATAGTCCTCATCATCCGTCGAGTCTACATCTGTCAGCAAACCATCTACCAAATTAGAATCTAGTTTCTCTTTGCTCTTTTTCCAGGCTTCATCACAAAAAGACTCAATTCCTTGAACTTTGGTGATTTGAGCATGGACATCCCTGGATGTTTTCCATGCTTTAATCACCTCTTGTTCACGCTCGAGCTGCTTCTTTAAAATCTCTTCCTTTTTCAAGGACTCAGTTAATTCCTCCTTGGCAATCTTACACTCAATTCTTAGTTTCTCAAAATCAACAAACTGAGACTCAAGCACATTATTCCTCTCACTTAAAACAAGTTGTTTTCTTTGATTTTAGCATTTTCTTTAGTAAGAGACTTAAGTGTAACACGCAAATGATATAATTCTGTAGACATATCATTTATGGCATCATTACACTCAGCTTTAGATAAATGTGCAAGGTTTGTAGTCATTACCTGATTGCTTGAGGAACTTGTCTCTGTTTCATCAGACTTGGCCATTAGGGCTAGATTGACATAGCTGACATCTTCATCTTCATCCAAACCATCTGTTGCCCAGTCATTCTCTTGTGTAATAAAAGCCCTTTCCTTTTGTTTGAGTAGATCAAAGTATTTTTGCTTATAATCCACATACTCAAACCTTTTCATACTGGAATCTGACTTTCTACACTCATTTGCAAAATGCCCTGCCAAGCCACATTTGAAACATTTAAATTTTGACTTATCCACCATGTTTCTATTTGGCTTGGCTGCTCCAAAGTTCTTCTTAAACTTGAGCTTGGAAAATCTCCTGGAAAGAAATGCTAGGTGCTCATCAATGTCCTCCATGTCATCTTGACTCAATGAATCTTCATTTTCTACTGCAATCCCCTTGCCCTTGCTTTCACAGACCTTAGAAGTTGACTCAACAGCTTCCATCTTCACTTCCTTCTCCTTTTCCAAATCAGCAACTAGTGCAATGGATCCTCCTTTCCTCTTTCCTCTCTCCATCCTTTCATCCTGCTCTATCTCAAGCTCATAGGTCTTCAGGATACCATACAGTCTCTCCAAAGTAAACTCTTTATAATGCTGTGAGTTTCTTAATGAGACTGTCATTGGTTTCCATTCCTTTGGAAGAGATCTAAGGAATTTCATATTAGAGTCTTTAGTCTGATAGACTCTTCCATGCAACTTAAGAGCAATTAGTAGTTTTTGAAATCTACTAAAAATGTCAGTGAGTGACTCACTTTCTTCATTGTGAAAATGCTCATATTGCTGAATCAAGAGTTGCATCTTATTTTCTCTAACTTGCTCAGTGCCATCACAGATTATCTGTATAGTTTCCCAGACTTTCTTGGCAGTTTTGCAGTTGATAATGTTGTCAAACATGTCTGCATCAACTCCATTGAACAGAATGTTTATGGCCTTTTTATCCTTCCTGACTTGTTCAATGTCAGGATCAGACCATTCGTGCTTTGGTTTGGGAACTGATGGCTCGTTTCCTGTTGCAGCTCTCATTGGAACGTGAGGGCCTCTTTCTATACAGTCCACATAGGCCTCATCTTGAGAAAGCATATGAAAATGCATCTTTAGCTTCCAATGATGGTAATTATCTTTATCTAGAAAAGGAATCTTGACTCCAACGTCTTTCTTGTTCATCTTGCTGAAATATTTTGATCTTTAAACTCTTTGTAGATTAAGAGCTTGCTCTGATACCAATTGTTAGTCCCTTATCAATATAGCAAGAATTACAGAAGGGGGGTTGAATGGAATTCTTGAACCTTTTTCTCGAAATTAAAAATGTTCAACTCGAATAAAGATATAAGTGTTTTGATTAGCACAATGCGGAATAGAAACTTAATTGAATCAAAACATAAGTAATTAAAAACAAGAGTCTTTAAAAACTTTCTGGTGGATTTAAACAATTCCACCAGAGATATATATTATATATCGAGAGGACTCTGTGTTCAAGAATGCTCACAGCTGCTTACAAATCAAACTACTGAGAGTACGGAGAAATGCTAAAGATTTTGCTTACAAAGATTTCTCTCTTTTTGTATCTCCACTTTTCTTATTTTTTTTGCTACGTTCTTGGTTTATATATTACCAAGATTACAAAGTCAAAACGACTAAATAAATATAAAAACTATCAGTCTTAAGCTTTGCTACTTTTCATCCTCTATTACCCAGTTAATGGGCTTCCACAGTAGATTTGTATACATCTCGACGGCTGTGCTCAGTTTACACTGTTCAACTGTTGTTTGAATTCTTTATATGATCATCCGTTGGACTTTATGAATATCCGTTGGATATATGATCATCCGTCAACTTTCTGAACATCCGTTGATGGCTTCATTGATCATCCGTCGACTGCTATATTAAACATCTGTTGATAGTCATTTGATCATCCGTCGATGGCTTTGTTAATCATCCGTCGGTAGCTATTTTGGCACTTGACTTTATTTCACTTATGCAGAATTACAAGACATCATTTATATACAATTAATCAACCTATTCTGCATATCTAGTTAATAGTTAACATGACTTATAGGCTACTATAGAATCTATACAAAGATGTATACAGGACTGTGCTACAGACTTATTATTACATAAGCTACTCACTCGATGGATAATAAGTTAACATCCGTCGGGACTATAATGAGTTATCCGTCGGGACTATAATTCTTATCCGTCGAGTGCTACATCATTTTAATAAGTAAAATCTACTTAGATGTTTTGTTTATGAAATCATCAAGTACACAACATATGCACAACAATCTCCCCCAATTTATGTCTACTGGAATTGTAGCCATAAATTAAGAGATACTTGATGATAACAAAACATCCTAAACATACAGCTTTAAAGATAAGCAGATAATACTGAAAAGTGCTTCAATTAAACAAAATGTACAAGGTTTGGCTCACATTCATTTTCAAGATGCTCCTCTTAGCCTGAGCAGATTTTTCTAGTTTCTTGAAGGTCTGGATCTTCTTTCAAGCTTTCTGTTGTTTTCATCAATCTGATTTTGGAGCTGCTCGTGGAATTCCAGTTCATCAGATTCTGAGAGATCTAGTTTTTCTTGCATTTCCAAGACTCTCATTGCTAGAGATATTCAATTGGTCTTCTAACCTGAAGAATCTTCTCACACCTTTGTCATCTATGAACTCCATCAGCCAGTAGGGCCTTAGATGAACTCTTCTCCCTATGTATGGGATGATTAGAGTCTTTGGGAGTGCATCTTTAGCTCTAGAACTCCTTAGTTCTTCAATCTTCTTCAATACTAGTCTTCTTGCAGTTACATTGAACCCAAAGTTCTTCTTGAAGGATGAATAAACTTTAATCAGTACAGCTTGGCTTTCTTGAAGAATCCTGTGAAGAGGCCACACAATCTCCTTTCCTCCTTTGTACTTGAACACTAACCTTTCAGGTAGGTTCCTGTATGCATCAATTCCCCTCGCTTCATCCAGTTCATCCAGATAGAGGTTTAGATCTGAAAATTCTTTGATGTTACACAAGTACAAGTAGTCTCCCTTGTTGACTTTGGGTTGAGCTTTAACTACTGACTTGGATTTGAGTGGTGACAGCTTCACTTTCTTGACTGCCCTTGACTTTGTTCTTTTTGGCTTGCTAAGGATTGGTAAGCTGAAGTCAGGAATTGGTATTTTAACCCACTCTATTGGCTCATCCTTGGGCACAATAGGTTCACCATGAATATTCCCGTAGGGATCCACCACCCTTATATCTTCAAATACCACAGAGGGCTTTGATGCTTGAGTTGTAATTGGTGTAGGTACCTTAGGAAATTGATCTTCCAATTCTTTCTCAACAATATCCAGTTTCCTTTTTGTTCTTCTAGCCAATTCTTTCTTTCTTGGAGATTTCTTCTGTTCTTCAATTTTCCTCTTTGATTCAGCAGCTTCAGATGGTTGAGAGGGAATTTGTTGAGATGAATTCACAGCCTGTAGCTTGGCCAAGATAGCAATCTGCTCTTTCTTTTGTTTAGTCTTTTTTGCATCTAGAGCATCTTGCTTCTTTTCCTGTTTTAATCTGGCTTTTTCTTCTCTCTTTGCTTGAGCAAATTATGGATGTCCAGCTACCACACAAATTTCCTTTCCATTTCTGAATATCTTAGCAATTCTCCTTTTTGAGGCTGAATCAGCTGGATCTTTGTAGAAGACAATTGATCTTGATAGAAGCTTCTTCTCATCAGGCTTGGGTGTCTCATACACCGTGTCCAAGGGGTTCTTCAAAGATGATTTTGGATAGTTTGCCCTTGGTTTAAGAATTATTTCAGCCTTTGTAGACTTGATGCATGGAGATTGTCCTATTTCCAGATAATTCATGCTCATCTCATTCACACTGATTTGCTTGAATTGGAGTGATGGGTGGCTGACTTAACTGGCTCCTTGACCAGTTCAAACTTTTTCTGTATCTCCTCATCAATCTTATCCCAGTTGATCAAACTCAACTTTCCTTTCTCAGCAACTTTCAAATTTGCTGCTGCTGCTTTAATTAGATCTATACCATCTGCATCTGGTGGCTTAGAGACAGTAATTAAAGGTACAATTACTTTGATGATTTGAACTTGAAGTTTCTCCCCCTCACTTGGTTCTCTCTCCCCCTTTTTGTTATCATCAAGTTGAGGAGTTAGGCCTTGTGCTTTAGCCAGTTGCATGAGAAGATTTGTCTGAGTCTGTTGATTTTAAAGAAGGATAGCCACTGAATTCTCAATAACTTGAACTCTATCTTCCAGCTTGGCCAGCTTCTTTTCAAAATCTGATTCTCTCCTCAGTCTCAGTAATAGATCTTGCATGGTACCATATGGCATGACTGAATCCAGCTTCTCAGAATTGTAGGTCTTCAAGTCAGCTATATCCTTTTTGAGTTCATCCACACTCAGATTCTGTCTTAATTGCTGGATCTTCATGAGATGTAGAGAGTCTAGGTGAGCTTGAAGAATAGCCTTGGTACCAGCATCTGAAGTTTTCTGAAGGGCCTTTTGAATAGCCATGACCTGTTTAACCAAAGATACACCAAATTGTCCTGGTGTAGATTCCTTGGTCCATGCCCATTCAGGTAAATCTGGAACAGAACTTGGGCCTTCATCTCCCCCTAAGTTCATGCTTCCATCCAAAGAAATAGAGTCATCATCATTAGAATTTACTCCAAATTCTTCAGATGGCTCATCAGCTGTAGGAGGCATTAAATTGACAGCAGCTTTATCCCTTTTCAGAGATTCTGAAGTATGCACTAAATTTAATGTCTTTTCTGCCTCCTCATTGCCCTGAGCAGCCAACAATTGATAGGCTCACACATGATGAGTAAAAGTGTCAGCATCCAAGGAAATGTTATCAATTACAGCCTTGTAATGTTGCTGAAATTGTCTTTCCTTTTCCGCATCATCCATAATCATTGACTCACTAGCAATGGCTGGATCCACCCTTATAGCTTATGTACCTGCTTTTCTCTCATAATCTCTCTTTTGTTGCATCAGGGTCTCACCCTCGCTCCCCACCCTCACACCCTCACCTTCACCTACTAAGGTGGGACTCCTCTCACTTACTTTTGCCAATCCTGAATAAATGGATTGCTGATTTTCACTCTTTTCCTCTCCTTTTGCCTGGGAGCAACCCATCCTCTCACTCAATACACTCTCCTCTCTCAGTCCTAAGAGTGACTTTACAACCACTAAATCTTCTGCACTTGAAATAATTGAAGTTTGAAGTTGTGCAGAGATACTCGACGGATAAGTGATATCCGTCGAGTGAGTGGTAATGCTATCTGATGGATAACTGCTGTTAGGCTTATCCGTCGGGATATAATCACTACTCGACGGATGAGCAATATCCATCGAGGGAGTAGAAATGAATGAGGTGGGAAGAGAAACTATTGTTGACTCTGTGTTGATTGAAGATATTTGGGGCACAAATGTCACAATAGAATCTGAAAGAATTGGCAAGTGAGCCAACAAATCATCTAAAAGATGATGTTCACTTGCACTAGATTTTGGCTTCCCCAACAGAGTTAAAGAAGGGGAATCAGGAATTGAAGTGTTTATCATATCCACTTTCAGAGAGTTTGTTGGTGAGTATGGTGTTTCAGATGCTTCTATAAATAGAGATTTTGGCTATGACTCCACATTTATTGGAGTCACATCAAACTGAATTTGAGAGAGTGCAGGGACTATGTCTTTAGCACCAGGTTGCACTGTGTGTGTGCCCTGTGCATCCCCAGAGGTTTTAGATTTCTTCTTTCTTGTGTAAGTTTGGGGTGAGCTTGTGCTCCTAACCCTTTTGGCCTGTGCTCTTGGCTAAGAGCTTTGTTCAATAACTGCATCCTTTTGGGAGGATGTAGCTAGAAGTGAGCTTTTATCTTTTTTAAGCACTGCAGTTTGTTGGGAAACTGCAGTGTGGCTAGGCTGGGATTCACTCAACTCTCCATCCTTATTCTTGGGGTTTCTTTGTCGTTCACCCCTTCCCTCACCTGACTTTCCCTCCTTCACACTCCCCTCTTTTGCTTTTGTGGATTTTACAACTGGTATCTTTTGAGAGATACCGGAGGGGGTTTTCTTTGATTTAGATTTGGAAATTGTAGAGGGTTTGGAGGCTTTGGAAGGTAACTGTTTGGTCATTGGCACAGTTGTCATAGCTACTCCTGAAGTAAAAGAAATAGTGGAGGTTGGAATAGTTGTAGGGGTGGATTAACTTACCTCACTTACCTGAGGTGCCTGCATTACAGGAAAATAGAACATTGGCACATCCCTGTGATGGTTGGCTCTGTTCAAATCTGTAATGAGTCTTCTCTCTTGAACCCAACAAGCCAGTTTGTTATTTGGGTTCTCAAGCACAATTTCTTGACATAGGTGGTTAGCCAATAACATGAAAAATCTAGCATAATACACATTCTTACCTCTTTTAGCTAACTCACCTAGTTTACAACCTAACTCAAACAAGACAAGGTCACTAAAATTATAAAATTTATCTGTAACTAGCATGTATAGCATGTTAAGCATGGAAATATTCACTGAATCAAAATTACTGACTTTTCTAGAGAAAACTTTAGTAACCAGATCACACAAGAAACTCCACTCCTTCCTAAGACCTAATCTCCTAATATCACTTAGTTTAGTAGTAGGAAGTACATAATGCATGGAATTGAGCATATTGATGATATCAGTGTCATTGTGTGGTGAAGTCACATTATTATCAGGAATTTTGAAACATGCTTTTATTACATCACTATTGATACAGAACTCATTACCTTTGATGGTTAGAGTGATGGTCTTGTCAGCAGAGTTGTAGATAGCAGTGGTCCACATTTCTTCAACAACTTCACAGAAGATTGTGGGTGACTCCAGCATGGCGTAATTTAGCTTGCAATTCTTCACAAAGTCCATCATCTTGTGATACTCCTCTGATTGCTGAATACCCTTATTGACCAAAGCAATGAAGTTGTTCTTCTCATAAATGAACCCAGTTTGAGACATAATCTTTACTACAGGTGTCATTATTAGAGAATGAAAGCTTGAAGAGAAAGAGAATATTTGCTTGAGAGAGAATGAAATAAAAGCAGTTGAATTTGAGAATGATAAAAGAAAACAATTGCAATGAAATATGCTTTTATATTATTTCAAAAAAAACTGATAAAAATAATAAAGTAAAGTAAATTAACCAATAGAAATCGCCTAAAATAGCCGTTTAAAAATAAACTGTAAAAATTCCACCCATTATCCGTCGTGTAATGCTTACAAACTGTAAGTATACTCGATGGATAATGTTCAGGGAATTAACGGCTGAGATTTAGACAATTCGACGGATGAGGATAAACTGATATCCGTTGAGACATAAAGTATTCCAGAAAAATAATTGACTTTTATTAGCAAGTAGTATATCGACGGATGACTAAACTCGATAGATAAGGGTCATCCGTCGAGATGCAAATTTTGACTTAGCCAAAATTTCATCCAAGATTTAAATATCAATTAAATTTCTGGCTGCATTCCAATTTGAAAAATAACTCAGATAAATTTAAGAGTAATTAAGCATACCTAGCTCACTTACCAACCTTGAAAAGGTGGATTCATTCAGTGGCTTGGTAAAGATATCTGCAAGTTGCTTACCACTTGGAACAAAATATAATTCCACAGTACCATTCATCACATGTTCCCTTATGAAATGGTACTTGATGTCTATGTGCTTTGTCCTTGAATGTTGCACTGGATTTTCAGTGATGGAAATTGCACTTGTCTTATCACAGAAAATAGGAATCCTTTCAACTTGCAAACCATAGTCCAGCAATTGATTTTTCATCCATAAAATCTATGCACAGCAACTGTCAGCAGCAATATATTCAGCTTCAGCTGTAGAAGTAGAAACTGAATTTTGCTTTTTACTGAACCAGGACACAAGCTTGTTTCCTAGAAATTGACAGGTTCCTGTTGTGCTCTTTCTATCAATTCTACAACCTGTATAATTTGCATCTGAATAACCAATTAGATCAAAGCCAGAATCTCTGGGGTACCAAATGCCAAGTTTTGGTGTTCCCTTGAGATATCTGAAAATTCTTTTAATATCTATCAAGTGAGATTCTCTAGGATCAGCTTGAAATCTAGCACATAAACATGTAGCAAACATTATATCTGGCCTACTAGCTGTTAAGTACAGGAGTGAGCCAACCATGCCCCTATAACTTGAAATATCCACAGACTTTTCAGTAGTGTTTAATTCAAGCTTAGTTGATGTGGCCATGGGAGTTTTTGCAGATGTGCAATCCATTAGATCAAACTTCTTTAAAAGATCAAAAATATATTTAGTTTGACTAATGAATATTCCATCACTAACTTGCTTAACTTGCAAACCAAGAAAGTAAGTTAGTTCTCCCATCATACTCATTTCATACTTACTTTGCATCAATTTGGCAAACTTTTTGCAAAGTTTCTCATCTGTAGAGCCAAAAATAATATCATCTACATAAATTTAAACAAGTATACTAGAGCCATTAACATTTCTGAAAAATAAAGTTTTATCTACAGTGCCTCTTGTGAAATGATTTTCCAAAAGAAACTTTGATAAAGTGTCATACCAGGCTCTAGGTGCTTGCTTCAGTCCATAAAGTGCTTTTAGGAGATAATAGATATATTCTGGAAAATTTGGATCTTCAAAACCAGGAGGTTGACTAACATACACTTCTTCCTCCAAATCTCCATTTATAAAGGCACTTTTGACATCCATTTGATAGACCTTGAAATTGGCATGGGCTGCATAGGCTAAGAAGATTCTGATGGCTTCAAGTCTTGCAACAGGAGCAAAAGTTTCATCAAAATCTATTCCTTCTTGCTGACAATAACCCTTAGCAACCAATCTAGCTTTATTCCTGATTACTATGCCATTTTCATCCATCTTGTTTCTGAATACCCACTTGGTGTCTATTGGATTCTTTCCTTTAGGCTTGGGTACAAGCTTCCATACATTATTCCTTTCAAATTGGTTTAGCTCATCCTGCATAGCTAAAATCCAATCAGGATCCAACAAAGCTTCTTCTACCTTCTTTGGTTCTTCCTTTGACAGAAAGCTGATGTATAGACATTCTTCCTGAGTTGCTCTTCTTGTTTGAACTCTAGAAGAAACATCACCAATGATAAGCTCAAAGGGGTGATCTTTTGTCCATTTCCTTTGTTGAGGTAGATTAGCTCTAGATGAAGAGGCCTCATGATTGTCTTGATGTGTGATTGAGTTTTGATTGCTAGAAACTCCCCCTGAGTTTGTGGATCTTTGATTTGAGAAAGGAGAATTTTCTGTAGGTGATCTGTCTTGACCTCCTGCTCCTTTTGATAACCCGACGGATGGTGAATTTTGAGTACCGACGGATGAGGCAGGTTGTCTTTCGACGGATAACACAGATTGCCTTCCGACGGATGAAGCATCATGCAACTCGACGGATGTTGAGTTTTGTGCTTCATTGGCGGTAGATTTGTCTGCATTATCCTTAGACATTGTTTCTTGATCACTCTCATCATCACTGTCATTACTAACCATCTCAACATTATCGAATTTGAGGCTCTCATGGTAATCTCCATCTTCCAGTCCTTCAATCTTTTTATCATCAAACACAACATGTATAGATTCCACAACAATGTTGGTTCTTAGATTGTAGACTCTATATGCTTTACCAACAGCATATCCAACAAAAATTCCTTCATCTGCTTTAGCATCAAACTTCCCATTTTGATAAGTTTGATTTCTCAAAATATAGCATTTGCAGCCAAAGACATGAAGAAAGTTTAGAGTTGGCTTCTTGTTCTTGAACAATTGATAGGGAGTCATGCATCTTGCTTGATTAATCAGAGAAGTTTTCTGAATGTAGCATGCAGTATTTACAGCTTCAGCCCAGAAATATGTTGGTAGTTTAGATTCTTCAAGCATTGTCCTTGCAGCTTCAATAAGTGATCTGTTCTTCCTTTCCACTACTCCATTCTGTTGTGGAGTCCTTGCTGCTAAAAACTCATGCAGTATCCCATTTTCTTCACAAAATGCTCTCATGACAGAATTCTTAAACTCAGTTCCATTATCACTCTTGATTCTTCTAACTTTGAAATCAGGATGATTGTTGACTTGCCTTATGTGATTGATGATGATTTCACTAGCCTCATCTTTAGATTTTAGAAAATATGTCCAAGAGAACTTTGAGAAATCATCTACAATTACTAGGCAAAATCTTTTCCTTGAGATTGACAATACATTGATTGGTCCAAACAAGTCTATGTGAAGCAGTTGCAAAGGCTCTTCAATTGTTGAATCAAGTTTCTTCCTGAATGATGCTTTGATCTGCTTCCCTTTTTGGCAGGCATCACACAATCCATCCTTTGAAAACTCCACTAGAGGAATACCTCTTACCAATTCTTTCTTTACCAGCTCATTCATGGTCTTGAAGTTTAAATGAGATAGCTTCTTGTGCCATAGCCAACTTTCATCCTGACTTGCTTTACTGAGAAGACAAGTTACAGATTCTGCTTTAGTTGAGTTGAAATCAGCTAGGTACACATTTCCTCTTCTCACACCAGTGAGAACCACTTTGTTGCTTTGATTATTAGTCACAACACAGGCTTCTTTGTTGAAGGTTACTGAATTGCCTTTGTCATAAAGTTGGCTGATACTCAACAGATTGTGTTTGAGACCATCCACTAAGGCAACCTCCTCAATGATGACATTGTCCTTTGAAATCAAGCCATATCCCACAGTATAACCCTTGTTGTCATCTCCAAAAGTAATAGTTGGGTCAGCTCTCTCCTTAAACTCTGTGAGCAGGGTAGAATCACCAGTCATGTGTCTTGAACAACCACTGTCCAAGTACCAAAGATTTCTTCTGTTTCCCTGCACACATCAAAATCAAATCAAGTTGATTTTGGTACCCAAGTTTCCTTGGGTCCTGCCTTGTTAGCTTTATTCTTCTGTTTCCTAGGTCTTAACTCATTTGACTTAGGAGTTTCAGATTCTTCCTTAGTCATTTGGGTTGGGCCTTTGAAACCATTTAATGCAACAGAATTATCATGCATATTATGGCTAACAGGAAATGGCATGCTTGGTGTAAACATGTTATTCCAATAAGGCATGCTAAATGGCATTTGAGGCATACTGTATGCAGCATAATATGGATTAGGTGCAAATGGCATATTAGCAAACTGTGCATTCATGTTCTGTGTGGGCATAGCATTAACAGGCATGGGAGGCATTGCATTCATATTAGGAAATTGAGACTGAACAGACATGGGAGTAGGCATGGCAGATTTACAATTAACAGACAAATGATTTACACTACCATACTTGACACAGATTTTTCTAGGAGCATATTTATCAGGTGTGTAGTTATTGTGTTTGTTAATCCCTACTTTACCATTCCTGTTGTTTTTCCTTTTAGTCTCTATTTTTATCTCAATTTTCTCAAGTCTGTCACTTAGCTGTTTAACAGTCATGTGACCAACATTAGCCCTTTTTCCTTTCTTAACTTGACTTGACTCTCCTGAAACAAAGTTCTTGGAAACAGACCCATACTTCTCATTTAGCTTGATTAGTTTGGCTTTGCTAATGGGCTTGCTCACAGCCGACGGATGAGGATTTTCATCTTTCGACGGATAACAATTTTTGTTATCCGACGAATAGTCCTCATCATCCGTCGAGTCTACATCTGTCAGCAAACCATCTACCAAATTAGGTTCTAGTTTCTCTTTGCTCTTTTTCCAGGCTTCATCACAAAAAGACTCAATTCCTTGAACTTTGGTGATTTGAGCATGGACATCCCTGGATGTTTTCCATGCTTTAATCACCTCTTGTTCACGCTCGAGCTGCTTCTTTAAAATCTCTTCCTTTTTCAAGGACTCAGTTAATTCCTCCTTGGCAATCTTACACTCAATTCTTAGTTTCTCAAAATCAACAAACTGAGACTCAAGCATATTATTCCTCTCACTTAAAAACAAGTTATTTTCTTTGATTTTAGCATTTTCTTTAGTAAGAGAATTAAGTGTAACACGCAAATGATATAATTCTGTAAACATATCATTTATGGCATCATTACACTCAGCTTTAGATAAATGTGCAAGGTTTGTAGTAATTACCTGATTACTTGAGGAACTTGTCTCTGTTTCATCAGACTTGGCCATTAGGGCTAGATTGACATAGCTGACATCTTCATCTTCATCCAAACCATCTGCTGCCCAGTCATTCTCTTGGGTAATAAAAGCCCTTTCCTTTTATTTGAGTAGATCAAAGTATTTTTTCTTATAATCCACAGACTCAAACCTTTTCTTACTGGAATCTGACTTTCTACACTCATTTGCAAAATGCCCTGCCAAGACACATTTGAAACATTTAAATTTTGACTTATCCACCATGTTTCTATTTGGCTTGGCTGCTCCAAAGTTCTTCTAAAACTTGAGCTTGGCAAATCTCCTGGAAAGAAATGCTAGGTGCTCATCAATGTCCTCCATGTCATCTTGACTCAATGAATCTTCATTTTCTACTGCAATCCCCTTGCCCTTGCTTTCACAGACCTTAGAAGTTGACTCAACAGCTTCCATCTTCACTTCCTTCTCCTTTTCCAAATCAGCAACTAGTGCAATGGATCCTTCTTTGCTCTTTCCTCTCTCCATCCTTTCATTCTGCTCTATCTCAAGCTCATAGGTCTTCAGGATACCATACAGTCTCTCCAAAGTAAACTCTTTATAATCTTGTGAGTTTCTTAATGAGACTGTCATTGGTTTCCATTCCTTTGGAAGAGATCTAAGGAATTTCAGATTAGAGTCTTTAGTCTGATAGACTCTTCCATGCAACTTAAGAGCATTTAGTAGTTTTTGAAATCTACTAAAAATATCAGTGAGTGACTCACTTTCTTCATTGTGAAAATGCTCATATTGCTGAATCAAGAGCTGCATCTTATTTTCTCTAACTTGCTCAGTGCCATCACAGATTATCTGTATAGTTTCCCAGACTTCCTTGGTAGTTTTGCAGTTGATAATGTTGTCAAACATGTCTACATCAAATCCATTGAACAGAATGTTTATGGCCTTTTTATCCTTCCTGACTTGTTCAATGTCAGGATCAGACCATTTGTGCCTTGGTTTGGGAACTGATGGCTCGTTTCCTGTTACAGCTCTCATTGGAACGTGAGGGCCTCTTTCTATGCAGTCCACATATGCCTCATCTTGAGAAAGCATATGAAGATGCATCTTTACCTTCCAATGATGGTAATTATCTTTATCTAGAAAAGGAATCTTGACTCCAACGTCTTTCTTGTTCATCTTGCTGAAATATTTTGATCTTTAAACTCTTTGTAGATTAAGAGCTTGCTCTGATACCAATTGTTAGTCCCTTATCAATATAGCAAGAATTACAGAAGGGGGGTTGAATGGAATTCTTGAACTTTTTTCTCGAAATTAAAAATGTTCAACTCGAATAAAGATATAAGTGTTTTGATTAGCACAATGCGGAATAGAAACTTAATTGAATTAAAACATAAGTAATTAAAATCAAGAGTCTTTAACAACTTTCTAGTGGATTTAAACAATTCCACCAGAGATATATATTATATATCGAGAGGACTCTGTGTGCAAGAATGCTCACAGCTGCTTACAAATCAAACTACTGAGAGTACAGAGAAATGCTAAAGATTTTGCTTACAAAGATTTCTCTCTTTTTGTATCTCCACTTTTCTTATTTTATTTGCTACGTTCTTGGTTTATATATTACCAAGATTACAAAGTCAAAACGACTAAATAAATATAAAAACTATTAGTCTTAAGCTTTGCTACTTTTCGTCCTCTATTACCCATTTAATGGGCTTCCACAGTAGATTTGTATACATCTCGACGGCTGTGCTCAGTTTACACTGTTCAACTGTTGTTTGAATTCTTTATATGATCATCCGTTGGACTTTATGAATATCCGTTGGATATATGATCATCCATCGACTTTCTGAACATCCGTTGATGGCTTCATTGATCATCTGTCGACTGCTATATTAAACATCCGTTGATAGTCATTTGATCATCCGTCGATGGCTTTGTTAATCATCCGTCGGTAGCTATTTTGGCACTTGACTTCATTTCACTTATGCAGAATTACAAGACATCATTTATATACAATTAATCAACCTATTCTGCATATCTAGTTAATAGTCAACATGAATTATAGGCTACTACAGAATCTATACAAAGATGTATACAGGACTGTGCTACAGACTTATTATTACATAAGCTACTCACTCGATGGATAATAAGTTAACATCCGTCGGGACTATAATGAGTTATCCGTCGGGACTATAATTCTTATTCGTCGAGTGCTACATCATTTCACTAAGTAAAATCTACTTGGATGTTTTGTTTATGAAATCATCAAGTACAGAACATATGCACAACACTATTCATTCTTTGAAATGAGGGGAAGGTTGCATACATCTTACCCTCCCCAGACCCTGCGTTAAACGGGATATACTAGGTATATTTGTTTTGGTTTGGTTAATTTATAAAAAATAGTAATAATTTTATATGAAAATTTTAAAATTTTGATATTTACGAAAAAAACCCTTCCTAGCGAGTTTCCTGGAAAAGTTCAAAAGTCTAACACATGCTGTGAGATTTTTCTAAAATGAATATTAGTTATAATTTAATAAATATTAATGTTTATAACAAATTTGTATGAATGAAAATTTAAGATATAGTGCTCGTTTGAGAAATCGTAAAATAAGTAATTTATGATTTAAAATGAACAAGTGTCTTATAAGTGATAAGTAAATTAAACACTTATAAGTTATTTAAGTGTTTGGAAAATTTTACTTATAAATCGGAATTTTTTGTACCTAAATGAACTAAAATAAATAATTCTTAAATATAATTATCCTAATTTTTGAATTTTAAATTAGATTAATATTTTAAAACCACTATTTCAAAACTGGAGCTTATAAAAAAGTAAAAAGGTAAAAAATTAAAATAAGTTGAGAAAAACTACATTGTTACTAACATTTAAGCTTATTAGTTATAAATTCAACTTATAAATTGGATCCACAAACACTCGTAAATAAGATTGTTGCACATATTATTATTATTAACTTAAAACTCGTGCGATGCACGGACGCCACAGATTTTTTTTTAATATTACATTATTTTAAAAAAATACTTGAATTCAATTCTTAATTTTGTTCATTTAAAATTTTAAATGATATGACTTCATGATAATCTATACTATTATATTAAAGACGAAACAGTGGAAGTTTGGTTGGTAGTCGGTCTGATCACTGTATTTATAGTAATATCTAAAATAAAATACTTTCATAAATATATAAATAATCATAAAAGAATTATAATATTTCTAATGGTTTTCTTTAAAAAAAAAATTCACTCGGTCGGGCTAAACCAAATTATACTATTGATCCAAATTTAAATAAAAAATAAAAAAAATTACATATAGTTAGTTGAATTTGAAGAATCAGACTAAAATAAAATAATAAATTTTATTGATCCCGCTAAAAAAAATATATTATTGAACCAGACTATAACCAAATAAAAATTTGAAAAGAAATTCATGGGGTCGATATAATGTCATCAAACTAAAATAAATAACACATATTATCCATTCGGTCTAAAAAAAAATAATCATACCGGGCTAAAATAAAATTAAATAAAATAGTAAGTGTAATTAACTGGATTTGGTTGATATGATGGCCCTCAGGCTAACATAATTTTTTTGTCATTAACACATAATATTTTACCACGGACTCGGGTTTAAACATATTAAACTAACATAAATATGAATATAGTTAGTTGGATTTGGTTGGTTAACGGACTAATGACAATTTGTATACTATTGATCTCAGCTAAAATTTACCTTTTAATTAAATATAATAATTTTTCGTAAAAACACCTATAAACATCAATAAAAATATATATTTCAATCATTATATTATTTGTTAAAACTATAGTATTACTAACTTACACACCTATGTGTATATTCATAAGTATTATCAAATCATATTATTAAAATTTCAAAAAAATAAGTTTCATAACTTTAAATTAAATTCAAAAAAATTATGTAATATTAAAAATAATCCGTGTATCGCAGGGATTTTAGGCTAGTTATATAAGTAAACGTATATGTTCATAAATTTTTAGAATATTTAAATTTATTTAGAGTGATGACATTAGTAAGGGGGAAATATTATTATAACGAAATTATTATTTTATTAAAAGTTAAAATATAATATCTCTATTATGTTGGTACCTTAAAAAACTATTATTTAAGCACGGTAATTACTAAATAGATTAACCATAACTCTATAAAAAAATATTTGAAAAAGGCAATATTACTGATTGAACGATATAGTTTTATTGATAATTCTAAGTGTACTTAAAAAAATTATGTTTTAAATAAAATTTGTTTTTTATTGCACATATAGGATACAAATTATATTTTATTTTAGCCTGATGCCCATTACACCGACCAAATCAAACTAATTATTTTTAGTTTAATTTTAATTTTTTTAAATTCCGGATCAATAAGATAATTTTGTTTTAGACTGAATAATTAGTATATATGTTTTTTTGTTAGTCGAATTATATTTTTATTTTATTTTTGTGTTAGTCTGAATCAATCGTATAATGTATCCTTATATCTTGGATAAATAAAATATATTATTTTGTTTATCCAAGTTTATTAGTATAATTTTTTGTATTAGCCCGAAGTAACAAATTAGGATGATATAGAACTCGATATGAATTAAAATTTATATTAGTAGAAGAAGTTGAATTTAACATAAATTATAGTGATATACAGTTCGATATAAAATATAATTGAAATTGGTAAATTAATAGAGGAAGTTGGCTTCAATATCATTTAGAATTAGAATTGATCGACCCAATAATTAGAACATAAAAATAGGGTAATTAAATAATTTCAACAATTACCGACCGACCGACTACCAAACTTTTAATATTTCGTTTATTATAATATTGTATAGATTGTATAGATGTATAGATTAGAGATGTTCAAAAAATCCGATGGTCGAAATCCGATCCGAAAAAAGCCCGAAAAGCCCAATCCGGTAAAAAGTCCGACCCGGTTCGACCCGGCCCGCAGGCCTTAAATAGGCCTCCTTTTTTCTCAAAAATTCGGTCCGGCCCGAAGTCAGAAAAGTACGGATAAAATCCCGGATCTAAAAAAATCCGTATCTAAAAAAATCCTGATAAAAGCCCGATTCTGTCCGGATAAAATATACAATACTTTTTATAATTTTTAAAATATTATATTATAATATTATAAGAAATTAAGGTATGTATGATTATTTATATATTATATTAAAAAACAATTATTTATTTTGGTGTCTAAACTACTCTATATGATATATCAAGATATTATTTTCTCCGGTATTTAAACTACTCATAATTCGAGTTATAAAATATAAAATTATTTTTTTAATATATAAATAAAAAGCCCGGATAAAGTCCGGTTCGGCCCGATCTGGCCCGACCCGCGGGCTTAAAACGAGCCTTATATTTTTTCAGAAGCCCGGCCCGACCTGATTTTTAAATAAGTCCGGCCCGATCTGTTTTCAAAAAAAATCAGACTTTTTGCGCAATCTCTAGTGTAGACAGATGTATAGATCGTATAGATGTATAGATTTGACGCAACATGCCCATGGTATTATTAGTCCAAATCCCTTTTCCCTTCACTGTCTTCATTAATCAGTTTTTTACATTTCACCTGCAAGAATATTCTTCTCGGCTAATGAATTTTTTTATTGATATTCTACATTCTACATTTATACATTCAAAATATCTTCATACGAAGAGTCTACAATTATTGAAATCAGTGTAAGATTTTCAAACTTCTGCAAGTATTGTACATTATTTATGATTAATTTATATATATGATTGTCTTTGTACTCTCCTCCTTTTTCTGCCATTTCACATTCTTGCTGCCAAAAACTACCAACTGCCAAAAAAACTACCTACTTGTCCATCTTCTTTCTTTAATATCAGAAATTTTAGACAACGATTTTTAATATTAAATATACCATTGTGATCCTCTCATCGAATTCTATAACATACCTAAAAATCTTTGTATTCGATGACAATTTTTTTCAAAGTGATTGTCCACTTTTTTGGCACTTAATTTGTGTAATATAATTATTGGGTAATCTGGAGGCATACGTGAGGTTGTGTTTGAGACACCACACCATTATATTTTTTTTAGATACAAGGGTCGGTGTTGTGGGTATTCCATTATTGTTGGATACTTTTTTAAGAAGATATATACATCATATACATCTTGTCTGGGTGGATCTCTGAAGAAAAATGAGTGACTTGCGACAGTCACTTTAAGTATTGTATCTTATAATTTATTCATTGTTCTTAATTTTATGTGTCATTTATTGTATTTATTTAGTGTTTTTTGTTCTTGTACGTGGTGTAATTTCATTGATGACTACTTCTAGTAGCGGTGTTTTGGAGAGTAGAGGGAGGAATAGGGAGGTCGTTGATTCTATCTTTAGGGTAGGTTCTTTGAATGTAGGCACTTTTACCGAGAAGTTTTTGGAACTTGTCGATGGGTTAAAGAAAAGACATGTTGATGCAATTTGTGTGCAAGAGACTAAGTGGAAGGGTGCTAAGACAAAGGAAGCCAATGTATTTAAACTATGGTATTCAGGTGTTGTAACCAATAGGAATGGTGTTGGTATTATGTTAAGTACACGACTGAGGAATAATGTAGTGGATATGATTCGATTTAATGATATGGTGATGATGATTAAACTAGTTGTGGATGTTTTGGTTGTTAATATTGTTAGTGCCTACGCTCCACATGCTGGTTTGGGAGATGAGGAGAAAAAACTCTTTTGGGATTGTTTAGATGATTTAGTTAGTACAATACCTAGTGATCAAATTTTATATATCGGGGGTGATTTTAATGGCCATATTGGAGAGCATTCTGATGGATATGTTGGTACTCGTGGGGGTTTTGGATATGGTATAAGGAATGAAGGTGGGTGTACTCTTTTAGAATTTGCATTAGCTCATGAATTAGTGATAATTAATTCTTGTTTCAAAAAGAGGGATGCTCATTTAATTACTTTTAAGAGTAGAGGTTGTAGCACGCGAATAGATTATTTTCTTATGAGAAGACGCAACAAAAATTGCAAAGATTGTAAAGTGATTCTGGATGAGATGTGTGCTACACAACATCGTTTATTGGTAATGGATATTTTTATGAGGAGAAAGATAATAGTAGGTATTCAGGAGACGACGTCGCGTATTTTATGAAAAAATCTGAAGGGTGAAAGAGTATGGATTTTCAAGGAAAGAATTGGTTTAGAACAAAGAAGCTTTGTTGGGGATGATGTAAACCAAATATGGAATCATTTGGCTTCTTTAATTAGGGGTGTGGCTAAAGATATGTTGGGAATCACCTCGGGGAAAATTCAGGATAAAAAAGAGGTTTGGTGGTGGAATGAGGATATGCAAGAGCGAGTAAAAGTTAAACAAGCATGCTTTAAGGAGCTTATATGCTGCAATGAACAAGAGGAATTTGATACAAAGAAAATTCTCTATAAGGACGCAAAACGTCTAGCAAAAAGGGTTGTGGTGGAGGCGAAGGATAAGGCTTATGAAGAAATGTATATAGGTCTATCTACTAATGAGGGAGCAAATGAAATTTATACACCAGCAAAGGCTCGAGAAAGGAGATAACGAGATTTGGGATTTTTCAGATTTATTAAGGATGAAAATGCACGAGTGTTAGTTAAGGATGATGATATTAATTATAGATGGTATCACTATTTCAGACAGTTATTTAACGAGTCTCGTATAAGTGGAGAGGAGATTAAGAGGGAAACAGTTCGTCAATCGCATTGCGATTCTAATATACAACCTATAAATGGTGAAGAAATTGAGTTGGAATTAAGGAAGATGGGTAAAGGTAAAGCCACTGGTCCAGACAAAATACCTACAGAGGTATGGTGGTGTTTAGGTAAGGAGGGTGAGCGGTGGTTGGCTCAACTCTTCAATCTTATTTTTCGGACGGGTAAGATACCACATGAGTGGAAGCTTAGTATGGTTATTCCAATTTACAAGAATAAGGGTGATGCTCAGAATTGTAATAATTTTCGTGGTATTAAACTTTTAAGTCATACTATGAAATTATGGGAGTGGGTGATTGAAATTAGGCTTAGAAGCAGGGTTACGATGTCAGAAAATTAATTTGGTTTCATGCCTGGAAGGTCGACAACGGAGGCTATTCATCTTCTTAGGCGTTTAATGGAGAAATATAGGGAACGTAGGATGGACCTGCACATGTTGTTTATAGATTTGGAAAAAGCTTATGATAGTGTTCCGCGCAGCGTAATTTGGACAAGTTTGGAGTAAAGGTGTGTCCTGAATATATGTGAGGGTAATTCAAGAAATGTATTCTCAAGTATTGACTTGTGTCAGGACACCTGTTGGTGATACTCAATATTTTTCGGTCAAGATAGGACTTCATCAAGGATCATCATTAAGTCCATTTTTATTCGCAAAAATTATATATGTAATCACTAGAAGAATCTAGGATGTTGTACCGTGGTGTATGCTTTTTGCGGATGACATAATTATTATTAATGAGAAAAAATCTGAGATTAATGAGAAGTTAGAACAATGGAGAGTTACATTGGAGACTTCGGGTTTGTGTATCAGTCAGTCATTCAAAAACTGAATACATGTTGTGTAATTTTAGTAACAAACCAGATGAAGAGGGGGTTGATGTTAGAATTGGAGAGCATTTATTAGTTATGAAAGAAAATTTCAAGTATTTGGGATCTATAATTCATAAAGATGGTAAGATAGATGTCGATGTTACTCATCGTATCCAATCTGGATGGTTAAAGTGGAGGGCTGCTTAAGGAGTACTGTGTGATAAAAAGATTCCTTTAAAATTAAAAGGAAGATTTTATTGAATGGCGATTAGACCAGCTTTGTTGTATGGGGCGAAATATTGGGCGGTAACGAAGGCCCAAGAACAACGTCTAGAGGTAGCGGAAATGAGAATGTTGCGTTGGATTTGTGGCCGCACCTTGTTAGATAGATTGCCGATGGGTTTTTCAGAAGATAATTAAGAGTTGCATCTATAATAAAAAAAAAGTAAGGTAAGGTAGACTGCGATGGTTTGAACATGTTTGGAGGAGGCGTATAACGGCTCCAGTGCGGAGAGTTGAAGGTTTAGTGTTGTCGGGTGTGAGAAGGAAAGGAAGACCGAGAAGAACTTGGGATAACCTACTTTCACTAAATTTGCATTGTTTAAACCTTCGGGGGATATGGTATTAGATCGAAGGTTTGGAGGCGTCGAATTAGAGTGGTTGATTAACTTATAGGATAGATTGATCTTGTATTTTGAGGTGTTAGTAGCGTGTCAGTAACATATAATGTCAGTTTATTCATTCTATTAAGATATTTAATTCTATTATTATTGTATTCTAGTTTTCATACATTATTGACACTAATCATTTTTTTGGTAGATAAAATGTCTTGTCTTTTTTGAAAAGCGTGTTATTTGATTTACACATTAAAAGTTCTGCGAGTGTTCTTAACTAAGATTGGGTTGAAGATATCAAAAATGTTTTTATGTGAGTTAAAAGTGACTACAAACAGTCACTATTCAGTATTGTGTATTATATCTTTTTATAGTTATATTCTATATGTTTTGGCAAACGGTTTCTTCATTTTTTAAATGAGTGTAGAACTGCATAATCATACCCTCTCAGAGGATATTTTGGGTAGTATTATTATTTGGCGCAGGAGTGTCCTATAAAATTTCCCTTCATTCGACACAGTTTATAGTTGCGTAGGAAATTAAGGAGCTCCGAAGCCTTCAGATATCAGCCGCCAAATATTACTTGCAATGCAACTTTTCTCAGGTTCAGTATCTCCCCAACTTACACACACAATATATAGAATCAAATGGGTGTGTAAATCAACACCTTCATAGTTGCAGTGTAGCTGTTTGATTAATCGCCCCAAAGATATTTGATTAGTTTCTCCTAATCAATGTGTACTTCTTTCATTTCTTACTATTTTTGTGTTTATGTAACATGTAATGTGCTACTCATATTTGTTTCGACAAGTGATCGTATTCTTTATGTCAGGTTTGAATATGGGGAACCAGTTTCAAGTCATGTCAACAAATTTATACACAAGACAAAGCTTTGGTTTGTTAATACTTAATATTATAAATGTTTGGTTGTTTCTAATTGTTTAAACTGTGATTGTGGTATGTGCCAATCAAGATATTTATGTTTTTTTACGAGTTCTTGTCAATCTCGGAAGGGGAAATCTACATTTAAGTAGTGTTTTGTCGTTCCTCTCTGTTGTTTATGTGCATGTGTGTGAACTCGTGAGTCATGATCATGGGATCGTGGCATGTGAGGGATTAAATTGAAACTAAGGGTGACAATGTTTGACATAACGAGAATCCGACTTGATTATAAGTACGTGACTTGACAATTAGATATTTTTTTCATGCTAACTTTCTACACTTTTTTTAATTTTCATGATTTCGTTATGTCTCTACTTGTGTCTCATTTACGATGTTCTTATTGCTTCATGCTTGAACTTCCAAATAGAGTTTTTTGACCACGTGCCTCTTGCACAAATGTAAACAGGAGCAAAGCCAAGGTTTTCTTTTTATGATTTTCAAAGTTGAAGACCGTTACTGTTGTTTGCATTCCACTATTAGTATAAATTCGTAACGTTCTTTGCAATGTGTCTACTAATAATAGCTATTGAAACATGAATTATTGATATAAAAAGGTGTGCCGGAGACACGAGCACTGGAAGCACATTCATCAAGGATGAAGGTGTTAAGGGAGATAGAAAGAACAGACGTGCTCCATTGTTCAACAAAACTATTTGCCACTCTTGGGGAACAAGAAGATAGTAGACCTTTTGTAAAAATGTGCGGGATTATGTCTGCTAGAGATGCTGTTTTGGCAGCAGAAGCAGGTGCCGATTATATTGGAATGATTTTGTGGCCTAATTCCAAACGTTCAATTTCAGTTAATGTTGCAAGGGATATTTCAAAAGCTGCAAGAGATAATGGGGCAAATCCTGTTGGTGTCTTTGTTGATGATGATGCTGACACAATATTAAGGGTTTCAGATGCAGCAGAACTTGAGTTTGTGCAGGTAAGAGCAACTCCAAAAGAGTCCTAGTATATTCCTTGGTTATAATATTTAAATAATAGCTCTTGGTGATTTAGAACATAATGCATGTTAACCTGCAACAATATTCCTTATATTTGCATCCTAGTATTCTAATATTATTATATTCAAACTCTAACTATGTACTTTAACTCTTTAAGAGTTTAAGTGCAAAAAGGGAGACAAATGAACATTTTATTAACAAAAGTAAGATAAGGATTGCCTTTTGATTCTCCATAATAAGGCATGTAAGGAAGATCGTAACTTTCTAAAGAACCACTATAACATTGTTGGAGCACTAAATTGTACAACGTTCCTTAAATTTTAGCTTAAGATCCCATATAGCTAATCCAATGAAGTTGCTCCAAGAAACCTATTAACTTGATGCATTTTTTTTTATCTGGTAATTGGTTCAAGTTTGCAGCTTCATGGAGATGTTTCAAGGGCTGCATTCCCATTGTTAGTCAAGGAAATTCGGATAGTCTATGTCCTACATGCTGATGAAGACGGGAACCTTTTAAACCAAATATGTGATGAACAATGTTCTTTAGTTGATTGGATACTTGTGGATAGTGCAAAAGGTGGCAGGTAAGAGTCTTTTTACAGGTCAACAGTTCATGAGCATTATACAATGTGTTTGGATGTTCATCCACTATGTATTGGCAACATTTATATTCCAAGTTTTTTAATCTGCGTGAACTGGAATCATCTGCTACTTAAAATGCATCTGCGTGAATCACTTAGAGACCATTTCAGTGCTTTACAAATATTTATTCAAGTCAAACTGGTGAAGTCTACCTTTTCGATTTGCTTCCTCCATTCCAAATCTGTGAACCATAACAATAAGTTGACTAAGAATTTAATTTCTGCTATTTGTTTCAAAGTTAAGAAGTTTCCGTTACCTTTTTCACTTGCATGACCCAGACCAAAGTTCATATTTAATATCTTTAGTAAGATGATTCCGTATCGAACAGTAAACAATTATCTAACAACAGTTCCATTGTGCATATGCATGCAGTGGTAAAGGGTTCAATTGGTCTCAATTTAAGCTACCTTCAATAAAGAGTAAATATGGATGGCTCTTGGCTGGAGGTATTCACCCAGAGAATGTATGTAAAGCTCTTATCACTCTAAAGCCGGATGGAGTCGATGTGAGCAGTGGCATTTGTGCTTCAGATGGCTTACGGAAAGACAAGTCAAGAATATCTTCCTTCATCGATGCAGTGAATTCTGTGAGTTATAAGAGTTTGGGGAACTAACTCTCAATTTATTTAACCTTACTTGAGTTTTAAAGATTAGAATTTGAAGCTTGATGTAGATTCATCTTGTACACTTCATTTTTAAACTCTTTGAGTTCATGGCGGAATGAATAAATGATCACCTCATTATTAACGACTGAAGTAAATTAGTTTGTTAGTGATTTTGTTATCGTCTTAATTGATTCATTAAAATGTCAATTATGTAAATCTTACGTGTTGAACAAAATGCAAGTGCTCGTAAATCAACCGTGGAATATGCTTCTAGAGTTCTAGTATTATATAATTGAAGTGCAAATTGCGCCGAATGGCAATGAATCGGATCCATCGGGGAAAGGGAAAAAGGACATTTGAGTAGGAGAATGGTAATAAACTCATAAGACTTGTGATCTGCATACTGCAGATCTAAATCTTGTTTTCTTATGATAACTTGGCAGACTTTGGTCAGTCTTGCCTACAAAATTTTGGTAATATAAAAGCTGTAAGAAAGATATCGAGTTTCTTTCTAAATTGTAGTGTAATACATCTCCTTCATCGATTGGGGATCATGTTAGAAATTTGTTTGATTTGTTTCCAATTAGGTAAAATAAAACCTTGAAATTAGACAAATATTTGTACTGCTCCGTATAATTCTAAAAATCCCCGATTTTATCGATTTATCCTGGAATGTACATGACCGATTCGATTTTTGAAATCCGATTAATCACTATATATTCGTTTTGAGCGGTATATTAAAATAAATTATTTGATATAATATAGAATTTCAATTAAAATTAAATAACTATTAAATATGTAATATGATAAATAAATATTAGTTTATAAATTAGTAATAAAATAAGGGTTTTGAATTGAAAATAACTAAAATATTAAAATGCATTCAAAATTTTCCTCGATTAATCCATCCTATCAATCCTCGATTTTCCTGTTAATTCTAAATCGATATTTTTACCGATCTCCCTATTACCGAATTTTATAACATTGCTCGGTGATAAAAGTAAAAGTGAGGCATGAACTTTGCATTTTTATTTTATTTGATTATTGAAATAGGATACGATTGTCTAAATTAACTTTTTTGTTGTTTATATAGTGGGATGAATCGTAAAATGCATAAAAAGAGAATAGGTTTGTCTAAATTAACTTTTTATTGGAAATGAAAAAAAAATATACATTAGTTTTAATCAACAATAAAACAATATAAACGGATAACTCAAGATTTGTTCGTGTTCAATTATTGTTCCATCATACTTGTTTTTTCACCCAAAAATATCAAAACCAGATAAAAATTAAGAAATTTACCAAAAATATCATTTTTTATGAAAATATTTATAAAAAAACGGACGCGGGTTGCATATGTGGTTGAAAGGTTACATATTGCATACGAGGAATCTGTATTTTGATAAATATTTTCTATAATTTGAATATTTATACAAAAATCTCTAAAAATTATTGTTTTCAAATAAAGGGGGTCGGTCTACAACAAATGTTTGTTGTAGACCGGTTCACAACAAACACAATTGTAACCTTTGGATGGGGAAATAGAAGGTTGAGATTACAGCGGACCGATGAAATTTTTCGCGGTCCATAGAAATTACTAATATATCCCTAGCCACGGGACGCGGAAAATTTCCGCGGTTGGTGTCGTTTTTTTTGCCTAATCCCTAGCAAACACAGACTCTTAACAATATACAGACTCTTAACAATATACAAACACAAACACAGCCGCACATCACATAGGAGCCGCAGAAGATTCCAGCAGAAGCTGCAGAAGCATCAAGCAAAAACCCAGCAATCCAAAAGCTTAAATCATTCACCTTTTTCGTCATTAAGGTATATATTCGATTCTTTTTTGTTATTTACAGTTTTATTAATATAAATTTATGTATTTTTCTTGTTCTATATCTGATTTTGTTTATGTAATTCAAATTTTTAGGGTTAATTTATGTATGAATCTTTGTAATGAATTAACATATGAATCGTACTATGATTAAATTCGAATTTTTAGAATTTCTAGGGTTCATAATTTGGTATTTATTTAATTCAATTTTTAGGATAAATTAGTGTTAATTTAGAATTAATTTAGTGTATTAAATTCGAATTTTTAATTTTAATTCGAATTTACAATTTCCATTCGAAATTTTAATAATCGATTTATTATTTTAATTCGAATTTACAATTTTAATTCGAATTTTTAATATCCTTGTGGAATTAAAATTAGTGTTAATTTAGAATTAATTTATAGTATTAAATTCGAATTTTTATTTTTAATTCGAATATTAGTGTTAATTCGAATATTTTGGAATAAATTTAGGATATTTTGGAATAAATTTGGAATAAATTTAGGATAAATTCGTGACAATTTATGAATAAATTTAGAATTATTCGTGATATTTTTAGTGCTAAATAGTAAAATCCATTTTTTAGGATAATATTTAGGATAATGCGAATTATTAACCCTTATTTTATTTATAAATCGAATTTTAGTGTTACAATACAATTTTAGTGATAATTCGAATATGTAAGATTAATTTTAGGATTATTCGTGATAATTTTAGTGCTAAATAGTAAATTCGAAATTTTAGGATAATTTGTAGGATGAATCGAATTATTAACCCACCCTTAATTTTTTTATACTTCGAATTTTAATTTAATTTATATATAATTCAAATTTGTAATGATAAATTTAGTGTTAAATTCGAGTTATGTTAGTGTAAAAGTATGGATGCAATTAACATATAATTTTGTTGCAAATAATGGGTAGTTATTTCGAATGTATTGTGAACTTGGTGTTTATATATGTGGTGATTGTTTTTATTGTGTACGTTGTGGTGTTTTTATTGTGGTGATTGATGAATTTTGTTGGCAATATTTTCAGGTATGGATAATTTTGATGATTTCGGGAATATGTTGTCGGGTCCTAACGCGCATAATATTATTTGGGATAATTGGTATCACGTCAGTGAGGATGTTTGGGATGGTACAGGGAGAGATGAGTTGCAGAGCTATTCGGGGAACAAGTCATTGCACTTGTGGAAGTTAAGGAGACCACAGCGGGAATTGCTACACATGCTTGGGTTTGGGATTTTTGCAGACCCTGTTGTTGTCTTGGCTACTGACACTCGGTTGATATCTGCTTTGGTGGAGCGTTGGAGACCTGAGACCAACACTTTCTTCACGAGGCAGGGGGAGATGACTGTTACATTGGAGGATGTAGGGTTTATTTTAGGGGTGTCAGTTCAGGGGGATGCGCTGACTTGTGGGGTGATAGAGAACAAGGCGACCTATTTTACTAATAATTGGTTTGAGCCTTTGACCGAGGAGGAGGTGAAAGAGGCTTTGTATCGGAATAACATCAAGCTGGGGTGGTTGTTTGAGAGATATGGTGCACAGAAGCCTGAGAAGAACAATATGAGGGCCACAGTTGTACATACCAAAGCGTATCTGCTATTCATTATGGGTTGTATCCTCTTCCCCAGCATCAACCGCTCTTTTGTTCATGTTCGGTATATGCACCCATTGATTAATATGCGGGAGATTCCTTATTATGCTTGGGGTGCAGCTGTGTTAGCTCATATATACCGGGGTTTGGAGATTGCTGCAAGGAAGGGCAGCAAGAGCATTGCTTGTTGTGTCTGGGTGTTACAGGTTTGGTCTTACGAGAGATTTCCTCGTATTGGCGTGCCTTTACGATTCAGTGAGAGATTTATAAATGCAATTGTTGAAGTCCGTCTTGAATTCCGGAAAAGCCGAATAATAATGAGCTAATTTCTCCGGGAATTTTTGACTAATGTGCCAAGAACACAATAAATGAGTAGTATTCGGGAGTACAACCGCAATAGCGCTTGCCATGGTTTGATCTTGATCCGTGATTATAGTCAATGGAGGATTATTCCCCATACCTTCAAGCCAAGTACGAAGAATCCACTCAAAAGTCGACGCGTGTTCATCCCGCATCAATGCAAACCCGAAAATTACCGATTGATAATGATGATTGACTCCGGTAAATGGGACAAATGACATTGCATACCTATTTGTCCGATAAGTGGTATCAAAAGCCATAACATCGCCAAAATTTTGGTAAGCCATTATACATCTCGGATCAATCCATACTAGACACTTCAAGCGATTCTCTTCATCGACTTCGGTCCTAATAAAATATTTAGAACCACTTTCTTCATTCAACCTATGCAACAAGTCCAACCCCGCTTGGGCGTCACTAATCTCAAACCTTTTTTTCCTCTCTTCTCTTAACACATTCCTAACATGTTGAACATTGAAACCAACTTTGTCATTACCTCCATGAATGTTACCAATCACATTCATCACTTGACAATTACGAACCCCCGAACCATAAAGCGTTTTAATCAAACTACGGGTCGCGGTGTTGACATGTCTTTCTCGTTGTACCAAATTCATCTTACTAAGGGAAACAAGACCGTGGTTGTGTACCAATTCAAGGCTAGTTACCTCCCAGTGACGTTTTTTCTTTTGATAATTGACATACATCCTCACCTTGCACTCGCTTTTAGGAAGAACCTCTCTACGCCATTTATTTTGACTACTCTCGGCGACGACACTTTTTCCATAAAGCCTACAAACATATAAACGACCATATATCTCGTTGTCTTTATTACGATGGCTAGCTTGAATTTTAATAGCAAATCCATTTCGTAAAGCATAAGCCCTAAAAAAATGATCGGCCTCATCCACACTTTGAAAAATTTGATTCAAATATGGAACTCCCCCCATCAACATTTTCATACAAATTTGCATCCTCTACATTATCATCTTCATCCTCACGCTCAACATTATCACTATCATTTTCAACCTCATTTCCATCACTTTCATCTTCAACATCAACCAAATCGTCATCTAAATTAATAAATTCCTCATTTCTATCTACAAAATCATCATCTTCAACATATACAAGGGTTTTAGGTTCTTCACTACTATTTAAACTATCAAGATGTAAATTACAATCAATAGCCTCTTTTTTTTCATTTTGACGTTTATGACGAAACATACGAGCAAATAATTTATCCGCCATGAAAATGTGAAATTTAAGACAAGAAATATACCTTGAATTGACAAAACAACTTGAATTTCTTGATGAAAATGTCCCAAAATCGCCTAAAATATAAACTTGGAGAGTAGATTTTTTTTTGAAATTTTGATGTTTTTGTGTGGTGAAATGAGGATCTGCTGGGATGTTGGGGATAAGGGAGCAGTTGGGGATTAGGGAGCAGTACCAACCGCGGAAATTTTCCGCGGTCCGTCAGGACGGACCGCTGAAAATTTTCGCGGTCCCCCCAATGATCCAGCCCTCCAATCCCAGATCAACGGCTGCAAAAGTGTTTGTTAAATTCAGGTCTACAACAAACCGTCCCCTCAAATAAAAACTAAAGTTTTCGTAATTCCAATCTACTAATTTTTTTTAAAAAAAATATAAACACAAGCCCACAAGAGGAAACATATTACTAGTAATCATCAATCATCACTTAAAATGAGACCGTAATAAATACGAGTAAGAAATAGAGGATGAATAATTGAGGGGTGCAACAGTGCAAGTGCCTCGAAGTTCGTGACCGTTGCATTTTCCAATTTTAAAAATAAGCAAGTAAACTTGCACAAAACCAAACACAAAGTGTATTGTCATCACTACATTGTCCCTCTCCTACTGCTCTTCAACATTTGTCCGTTTCTCAACTTTTCTTACCCAACATCCACCCCCAAAATCCTTGCCCTAATTTCAACAACACATAAACACACTCCTCTATATCTATACTTTCAACATTCCCTTAAGTTCTGTAATAAAACCCAACCCCTTTTCAAGATTCTGTAATAAAACCCCCCTTTTCAAGATTCTCTAAAACCCCTTTTGTAAAACCTCTTTTTTTATCAAATGGGTTGTGCTCAATCCAAGATTGACAATGAAGAATCAGTCTCAAGATGTAAAGAAAGGAGAAACTTTATGAAAGATGCTGTCACTGCTCGAAATGCATTTGCTTCTGGCCATTCTGGTTATGCAATTGCCTTGAAAAATACTGGTGCTGCTTTGAGTGATTATGCTCAAGGTGAGGCTCAGCAACAAGACCCTTTAGTTCAATTAGGTGGGAATGATCCTCCTTCCATTGTTTCCAAACCCCCTCCTCCTCCTATGATGGATCAGGATCATGGCCTTCCTCCTCCTCCTCCGCCTCTTCCTAGCTTTTCACCTGCTACGCCTTTGCAACGGTCTGTTACAATGCCCGTGTTTTCAAAGGAGGTTAGGAAGATGGAGAGTGTGGAGAATGTGGAGGAGAATGAGGGGGAGGAGAGTGGGGGGTTGGAGTTGAGGAAGAGGAGGAATGGGGGTTTAAGGAAGGAGGAGAGTTCGCCTAGGACTCCGGTGGCGGTGGCTCCACCGCCTCCGGATGCCAAAGGAATGGCTTGGGATTACTTTTTTAATGTTGAGAATATGCATGGACAAATGGAGGATGTTAGGGAAGAGGATGAGGAGGAAGAAGATGAGTTTGATGAGAGGTATGGTGAGCATGGGATTGGGAATCGTAATGATGATAAGAATCGAGAAAGTGATATGGTGGGTGGGAAGTTTAGTGAGATGAGTGAGCCTAAAACACCCGAGAATGCAGTGAAAATGGAAGGGTTTACAACTGAGGAGGAGGAGACACCGGTGATGGTAGGGTTGAAGGAAAAACAATTTATGCATTCTAACACTGCTCCTCCAGATATGAGGAGAATGCCGGGGAATTATAGTAAAGGTGGAGGTAGTCATTCTGGTGTGAATTTGTTGAAGATATTGGGTGACATTGATGATCATTTCTTGAAGGCATCGGAGTGTGCACAAGAGGTGTCGAAGATGCTCGAGGCAACTAGATTGCACTATCACTCTAATTTTGCTGATAATCGAGGTGACTGCCTTTTTGTATTAATAAAATTGTGTCTTAGCTTTAAGTATTATATGCCCATATTGATTGACTTCCTGAGATGGTTGGCCTGGCCTGAATGTTTGGAAATATGTATAGCTTGTAGTTGTAGAACAGATTGTGATAGATCATGTTAATGTACTTAGGCACTTACGCATCGGGTAGCATAAATTTGGTAAATTGTTATCGCATGCACGTCTCATCATTTCTTGGATTTTTTATGAAAAATTCGTATTCAGAAGTTTTGTTAAAGATAGTTCAAAGGAATCGAGGAATATAAAAGGTTTGGAGTGCTAAGAATATCAGTTGTACAGATAACAAGTACTTAAAGCACTTGTTAAGTGTCTTACTTTTTTGATAATAGAATTTAGACTCGGTAGTCGGTACTAAATCACAAAGTCTAGTACCCCCCTTCCAATTTGCACAACACTTTTAGGTACTTGAGGTTTGCTAGACCCACATGTTAGTGTGTGGTTAAACCTTTCTTCCGTGGAAAGAAACGCTTGATATAAACTAATAGTTTTTATTATATACCTCTAAAAATATTATTTGTAATGTTGTCAGTCTTTCACCAATCTGCAAAATTAGATTTTTGTTTCTTGCTAAGGTAGAGTACGGTTTTCATGAAAGTGGTTACTTTGTCTTTATTGTAGGCGCGCCCATGTATACAAACACGGTCATCTCCATGTATTTATGTGATTGGTTATGCGCTTAACATATTGAAAATGCAGTCACTGTTGCATAATTACTCCCTCGAGCAGAAGTTAATATCAAAGCATTTTCTAGCCCCTTTCAATTGTGTTCCATCACTGCAAGAACGGCATATCAATGAGAATGATATTCCGCACAGCTTACATGCCACTCATCAGATGATAAATCCCCATTTATCTAAAAATTAGTAATAGTTATTGGTCTGGCCAAAAGGACCGTGTAAGACAATGTTGTAATATGAGGGCAGTAGCTACATTTTAATGGTCAAACTTTTTTTATTGTAAATATTTGCCAAGAGCAAGTTCTCACAAACTGAACTCTGTACAATGCAGGACACATTGACCATGCAGCAAGGGTAATGCGTGTTATTACTTGGAACAAATCATTTAGAGGCATACCAAATGGTGAAGGCGGGAAAGATAATTATGATGCCGAGGAATATGAAACACATGCCACTGTTTTGGATAAATTGTTGGCATGGGAGAAGAAGCTTTATGAGGAAGTGAAGGTATGTCGGAGCATTTAAATTAGTTAATTTTATGTTATAGTTCTGCTGGCCGCAATCTATTAATTTTTTCTTAGCTGCATTCTGATCCTCTGAATTAATATCCACGTATGTATGCATAAGTTATGGCTGATTGCTGAAAGACACTATGAAATGGCTCTAGAACCTACATCCGACTCGTTACATATAGATCAACATAAATTCAGGCTAATATTTTTTAATCTTATTCCATTCTTTTCTTTCTGTCAAGGCTGGTGAGCTTATGAAGCTTGAGTACCAGAGAAAGGTTGGCCAGCTGAACAAGCTGAAAAAACGTGGTGCTAGCTCCGAATCATTGGAAAAGACAAAGGCTGCTGTAAGTCATTTACACACAAGATACATAGTTGATATGCAGAGTTTGGATTCAACAGTTTCAGAAGTAAACCATATACGCGACGATCAGCTATACCCAAAACTTGTTGTTCTTGTTGAAGAGTAAGTTATATTTCCAAGGAGAGTATTTAAAGTTTAAACTTTATTACTAATATTTCCGGTGCATATTCATTATATTGTTATTACAGTGCGGTTTGTTCTTAGACGATCTCATTATTCCAGTATTCTTCTAGCGTCTGTTCATAAGCCAATTTACACAGCTAATTTGTCAAATTAAATCCTGTGAACTGCCATGTTTTTGTGTTGCTTCAATAAGCTGTTTGGTCTTGATATTTTAGTATACTTGACATTATGAACACATTTAGTTTTTGTGGCGGCTGTTTCGAGTCAATATCTAGTAAACCACTACAGTAACGCATTTGACAGAAGATCTGTGTCACGTAGCGTCTTAGGGAACATCCAAAGTGCATGACCAATTAGAGCTTTTAAGCTATTTACTCTGTCCATGATTGAACTCATATAAAAGGAACTGTTTTGCTGCTTATGCCCAAAGTCTCCATTTTGTAACTGTTAATTTTAAAGTTGTTTTATTTGCAACCTATAAATACAAATGCCATCTTCTTGTGTACTAGTGAGGAAGAAATATAGACTAGTTGCTGGCTACAGCTTATGTATTATGCTGGTATCTAGATTCTCCATATCTTTACAGTTTTTTTTGAGGAGTTCTTGTCGAGATCATGACACATTGACATAAGAAGGCTGTCTCTCAAATGTTAATTTAAATTTCAGGACTACCAAGATGTGGGATTCCATGAACTTGCATCACCAAAGCCAGTTGAAAATTGTTGAAGATTTGAAATCCCTAGATCTTGCTGGAAATCCCAGGGAAACTGGTGGGTATACCAGAGAAACTAGCAGACATCACCATGAGCGTACTATCCAGCTTTGGAATGTAGTTCAGGAATGGCATTTGCAATTCGACAAGCTCGTGACTAATCAGAAACAATACATTCAAGCCCTTAATAGCTGGTTGAAATTAAATCTCATTCCCATTGAGAGCAATTTAAAGGAAAAAGTTTCGTCACCACCAAGAACTCAAAATCCTCCAATCCAACCCCTCCTCATTTCGTGGCATGACCTTTTGGAGAAACTTCCGGATGAGATTGCCAAAACTGCAATTACCTCATTTTCTGCAGTGATAAAAGCCATTATTGTTCATCAAGAAGAGGAAATGAAACTGAAGGAGAAATGTGAAGAGACAAGAAAAGAATACTTACGCAAGAGCCAGGCATTTGAGGATTGGTACCAGAAGTACATGCAACGCAGAACCCCGCCTGATGACTTTGATCCTGATAGAGGCGTAGACACTGATCCTAAGGATCCCATCGTCGAAAGACAATTCCAAGTGGAGAGCTTGAAGAAGAGGTTGGATGAGGAAGTGGAAGCTCACCAAAAGCACTGTGTTCAGGTGAGGGACAAGTCACTGGGGAGTCTCAAAATCAGGTTACCTGAGCTTTTCCGAGCAATGTCAGACTATACTTATTCGTGCATGCAAGGTTATGAAAACCTAAGGTCGATGATTGGTCAATCAACAAGGCCAAATGGAAGCTCCCAGTGACAATCTTTTAGCTCATAGCCGTTATCTCAAATCTTCTAGGTTTTCATCATGAAAATCCTTTCCCCTGCTTCCTTAGTTGTATGAATTATTTTATTTCATCTTGGTGTAAAATTATCTGTACTTGCTTTGTAGCTGGTAATCAGAAACTTGATATTTTCATTATCAACTTATTATTCTACCCCCAAAAACTTGATCACCAGTACGACCAAATTAGATTATCATGAGCAGACCATAGAAAGGACTATAGCTTCGAGGTTCTTTTCCTTGTAAACTTAAACATAGTAATGAAGAATCATATTTTATATAGCAAATAATATCAGCTCATTAGTAAATAAAAATGATGATTTTTTTTTACCTGGTTAGATTATGTTACAAACTGTGCTACTCAAACGGGAAAAAGCGTAAAAACTAAAAGCCCACATCCAAATTACGTTCTAAATCCAATAATATTTCATTCTAACAAAAAAAATGCGCAGGCATTTAAAAAATTGAATTTTTCATCTATTCAAAATAAAAATAAAACCCTGCCGAAAAAATATTAAAATCAAGCGAACTAGGCCATTTACATATTTGTATATGTTTTAGTGTTCGCTAACCACAATAACGAAACTTACTTTTTTATTAGAGAGAGAGAGGGAGGGAGAGAGAGTAAAGTAAATAATAGGAGTAGGCACTAACAAACAAGCCCCAAAATGAAATGCTGAGTTGTGAGTAAAACAAAACCCACCCAAAACCCTAATTAACAAATCTCCCCCAATTGAGAGAGAGAGAGAGATGGCATTCAGATCGAAGGAGATGATGAAGAAACTGATTAAAAAGATAGGCGGAGAGAAGAAATTAGCACCTGGTGTTAAAGAATCTCTTCAAAAATCCATCCCAGATAGTAGAGTTGTTATGGGTAGGGCCCACCGAGGTCTCTTCGCCGGACGTCATATTCAGTACGGCAACAATGTTAGCGAGAAAGGTGGAAACACGTTAGTACCCTCCCTCCCTCTCTCTCTCTCTCTCTCAAGGCTGAAACTAGTAGTATCTCTTTTTTATAATTTGTTGAATGTTATTAGGTGTACAACTCCTATTTCAATCGGGTTAAGTGTTGTATACACAGAAAGAGTTTCTCAAGTTATTCAGTACTAATGGTTTATTAGCTTTAAAGTTAGTTATCAGTATTAGTTCAAAATCACAATCTATCAAAGTATGATGTCAGGCTTTGAGTGTCAGATATCTGGTTAGTTGTATTTTCGTTACCTATGTTTAGGTTGATATGATCTTAGTTTTGCGCCTTTTTATAATTATATAAATGATCCAGCTAGTAGGATCTGTGAAGTTATAGTTTTCGAACCCAGCAAAATCAAGAATGCTACATTTGCAAAAGGTGAGCATACATCAGTATATCAGTACAGAAATAGACCATTTATGATGGCCTTTGCAAGGAAGAACAATACTGATTCTTCTTTCGCATTAGATTGAGGATTAGTTTTTATGCAACCAAGTTCCATAACATGGTAAAGCTTTGCTTCTATTTTTATTATGATTCAAGGTTCAACACAGGGGTGAACGTAACCCGACCGACCCGCTAAACCCGACCTAAACCAACCCTTTTTTAAGGCCGAAAAACTCGACCCGTTTAAAACCAAAAATTGAATGGATCAAATCTTAGAAAACCCATTTAAGTTGGGTTGGGTTATGGTTTAGCAGATTTTAATTTTGTACCAACCCTACCCAACCCGATTATATACGTAGTAGCCAAAAATTGAATGGGTCAAATCTTAAAAAACCTAGTTAAGTTGGGTTGGGTTGGGTTATGGTTTAGCAGATTTTAATCCTGAACCAACACTACCTACGTAGTAGCCAAAAATTGAATGGGTCAAATCTTAAAAAACCCAGTTAAGCTGGGTTGGGTTGGGTTATGGTTTAACAGATTTTAATCCTGAACCAACCCTACTCAACCCGATTATATACGTAGTAGTTACAGGCCCATATACATTATTCACTCCAGCCCAATTAACCTTTAACCTAAATCTAATTTTTCTAGGGTGTGTCCAACACTTTGTTGGTGTTATGAAATATTCTGATATGTCAATTTTTGGTGCTTGCTGCTGTGCTGTTCTGCAATATTTCCTGCAGAGTGTTAACTTGTTTTTCTAGTTAATAATTTTTTGAAATTTCCAAGCTAAGCAGGGTGATGGCAATTATTTTGATTTGAATGCACTTGTCATTTAAAGTCGTCGCTTTTCACTTGGTTCACTGGTTGTATCTCAGTTTGTGTTGTTTTAAGAATGTCTATGTTATTCAAAGTGGAAAATAGTTATTAAAGGAATTGCTTTGCAGAGCTTTTTTTTGCCAAGTTGCTTCCCATTAGGACCAGTTGTCCTAATTTCTTCGTGTGTTTGTTTATACTCTGAATTCCTTTGTGTTTTGAAGTCTGCAATAATTCTGAAAGTGTTGATGAGCTTTTTGAGTTTGTACTTGCTGTTTAGCTATAACACCTGCAGAAATTGCTTTCAGCAAATCAGAAATTGCTTGGTTCTTTTTAGATGTTCTCTTCTGGAAACAAAATGTTGCAGATTGGTTAAAATCTTTCCAAATCAGCCAGCATTATAGAATAGCATTTGCTGATATAATGTATTAAGATGTTTTAGATGATGTAAATGTTGATATCAGGCATTCATATAAAATAGCATTTGCTGCATTGGTGTTTTACTCGGTTTTTGACCTAGTTTGGCGCCTTTTTGCACTAAAGTAGTAGTATATTTAGTATTGCCTGATTATGTTCAAACTTCGAAGCACCCTGCACCCAGTAACAAGATTTAGTTAATAATGACCTGATATTATTACGCATTAAGCTTTTTTAAGAACTAAAGCAAATTGTTATCTTCAATATATGCTGTGTTGACAAATCACAAATGCTTGACAGTCTTGTACTGCTATTCTTTTGAGTTTGAATTTTAAAAGGAAAATATATCCCAGTTAACCTGACCCGACCCGACCCTACATATAATAATAGGGTTGTGTTAGACGAATATTTTTGGGGTAACGGGTTAACTTTTTTATAAACCGCGTATATTGGGTTGGGGACCGACCCAACCTATGTTCACCCTTCAAGCTGTCTAAACTAAGTTTCTTCAAAGATAATATTTTTTACGAAGTTGTCGAGGAACTTAAATAAGAACTATTTTATTCTCAAGTTTCTTGTTTGAATTAATCTAAGTTGTGCATGCCTGATTTGTTGATGATAGGACGAGGAGATTTTGGAAACCCAATGTACAAGAGAAGCGGCTGTTTAGTTACATATTAGATCGTCATGTTCGTGTGAAAGTAACAACTCATGCCCTTCGTTGCATAGATAAGGCAGGTGGGATTGATGAATATCTGCTCAAGACACCATACAATAAGATGGATACTGAAATGGGCCTCTTGTGGAAGGCCAAAATAGAGAAAATGTATGAAGAACTCGGAGAGAAGGAAGTTGTCTTTTTCTCACCAGAGGATGAAGCAAAGTTTGAGGAGAAGTTCAAAGAACTTGAAACAGCTAAGAAGACACACAGAAGAGATTCCAGAAGACAGATATATGGTTGGTCAGGTGATTCAAAGAAAATTGAGGAAGGAAGACCCGAGGAAGGAGGTCATGATGATGAGGATTATTTGGTTGCCAACTCTTGAATGCAGTTTTTTTTCTTTATCTTGCCATGCATTGGATTTTGCACTCTCTTAGTGTTCCATGTGTTATTGGAATTATTATGCTGGTTAAATTTGCAAGTAATGGATTTATGGTGTCCAGTTCAAGTAACTAGCAATTTTTAAGGTATTTTGGTAATAATAACATGTTGATGCATTATCCTAAGTTGCCAATTGCCAATTTTATTGATCGACTATCAAATTGCTTTAGGAGTTATCAATATATTATTTACACGATGTATTTATACTTTAAAATTTTTAAAGTTTCATTTATTTATATTTTTGACGAACAAGTGTAAGATTCATCTATTATCTATCTATTACTCTATTACTATAATGACAACACAAGGGTAAAAAGATCCATTTTAATAGCTGTGAAATTACGATTTTGCCTTTTTATACGGAAAAATTATAAAAATGTCATTCTTACAAAATTATTGTTAAAATGAAGTACTATTTTTGTATTCAATGGGAATCAAACTTCACACCTCCTACTTGCAAAGTTCATGTCCTTACTAGATGTGCTCATGTGCTCAGTGTTGTAAAAATCGGGAATCGGGGAAGATCGGTCGAACTACCGATTTAGGATTAATAGAAAATCGGGGATTAATCGAAATGATTAATCGGAGTAAAAATCGGATATATTATAATATTAAATTATATTTAATATATTATTATATTAGTTATTTATTAACAAATATATATTTATTATATCATAATTTCTATAATTATTCATTTTTAAATTAATATAGTATTTTAATTTTAATAAATAATCATATATACTGCAATAAAGAAAAATTCATAAAAATAAATCGGATTTCAAAGATCGAATCGGTCGGATACTTTGTAGGGGATTAATCGGGGATTTTTTTTAAAATCGGGGATTTTTATAACACTGGATGTGCTACATAATTGTATGATTCATTTTGAAATTCTTATTTGATATGACACATTATCTTTTTTATCAAATTCTTTTTTTATAACTTTAACTTACTAGTTATTTGCCCGTGCTACGCACACGGAGTTTAGTTATATACGGTAATTTTTTAAATTTTAAAGATATATATTCATGAAGTTGCGATAATGTGTACCAACATTTTTATACCAATATCATCATGTGTAAACACTAACAACGAATTATTCGATAACGTCTCTTACCTTATTCTGTCTTTGATAAGAAATGGTATAATATTGTAGTGAAATAGTATGAAGAGTTCTATTTTTTGTATATAGTTTAAACACGTTTATAGTTTAAACATTAACCACATAACGGAAAGGATAATAATCAAATTACAGGATAAACTACCTGTCATTAAAAATTATTGGTCCATTAATTTAAAAATTTACACAAACATAAAGAACATCCAAAAGTTTCTAACATGATTTTTGATAAACATTCTTTAAAACATCTTATCAGAATGAGGAGATAATCAACATATTCTTTAAAGACACATCACAACATTCGAGTAACATGACTGTTGAAATCAGAAAAACTAAATAAAATTGATAACTACCATTCGGTTATTCTAAATTGTGATAACTGTTTAAAAGAACTTCCCCAAAACTGCTGGACATACTCACACACACATATATATACCTTTAGGTATTTTTTTACATTTAGATGTATACTACAGATTATAAAATGACTTCACGAAGTGAAAAGAGGAAGAGATGGTCAGGCATAAGGAATGTAGCAGAGTAAGAGTTGCAAAATTTGGCTATAACGTGCGCAGACTTCAATCATGACATGGAAGAAGCAAAGATTTTCTACTCAGAGATGTATGCTACAATGAAAAACAGACAATCTGAATTGTTTGCTCGTTCCGTTGGCCTTGAGGAAAAATTTAAGTAATATTTAAATGTGTATCTGATTTTATGATTTATATTATTTTATATTACAAATTGAATGGCATTATTTTCAATGTTTCACAGCAAAATAGGAAATACTCTGAAGAATGGATCAAGAAAAAACGTGGAGAGTCATCACAAAGTAGTACTGGAATTCCACATTCTTATACAGGGAATTCACTTAGATTCCTAGGTGATACGTCCACATCTCTACGTGGTCATGAGAAAAACTTCAAACAAAACACGGAAGAAATGATAAGTGCATTACAAAAGTTTGGAGATGGGTGGAAAGAACATCTTAATAATTTGAATGCTCGTGCTGATATATTGATTGAAGAAAGTGGAAAGTTTCGCATATTATTAGATAATTATAATCGAAATATATAAATTATGTTCCAGTCGATATGCTATGATGATGTATTGTAATTGTTCAAGTTGGAGGACAGTAATAAACGCTTTTATGCAAAAAAATCTAAATAGGAATGAGTGTTTATGTTACTATCATGTTATGTTTACTGTAGATGATTAAACAGATATATATACATTGAACAACAATTTATGCAGTTTATTCTATTTACAAACATGTTTTCCTTACATAATTTGCATATATCACATTCACATAAATTGAAAGATTTTTATACTTGCACAACCTGACCATCGTTTGCTGGTTCGGGATCATTAATTTCAAAGTCTTGAAATCTTACTTGCTCTGGCCCAATACCTAAATCCATGTTTAGGAAATTTTGTATATCTGCAACAGGCCTATCAAATGTTCGAAGGTCATGCGAATCCTATCTGCCAAGTGTTGCCAAACGACGTGCAACTGCATTCCTATAAGGGTGAACCAAATTAAGTTCATAACGGATATTCTTATCATTAAGCCTTGAAAGAATAAATCTAAAAGTTTATCTGGTATGTGGTGTAATTCCTTCTTCTTTGTAATATTTGCATTCGCGATATGCTTGTATATTGTCGGTTTCAATGATAACCCGTTCATAAGAATCCTGGAATGCACGGCGCATGCCTAATAGAATAGCCTATAATGCACTATTCAAATTTGTAAGTCCTGGAATTGTGCCGTAAGTTAGTCTGAGAAGATGACCTCCCACGTCTCTTACAACAACACCAATACCGTTTCTATTATCGCCTTCAGGAACATTCTGAATAAACTCACTATGCACATTGATCTTCACCCAACCATTAGGAGGAAATTGCCATACACGCTCAATATGTTCCATTCTCCTTAAATGTATAACACAACAGTTATCTCTTTATGGGTATAACTTGATTATATGAGATATTATAAAATGATTCATGCTAATATATAAAGAAAAGAATTCAAGAGATGTGTCTGCTCCAAATAGTTGTAGAGTTTTAAATAACTAAAAAAATAAATAGAAGAGTTGAGAAGATGTGTCTATTCCAAATAGTTGTGGAATTTTAAATAACTAAAACTATTAGAACATTTTAGACTGCAATATTGTTTAAAAACGTGTCCAAAAGAGAATTAATATGTGGAAAAAGTTACATAAATAATTTTTAATTTTCCGCACATGATTTAAGCAATTGATACGTATAGTATTACATTAGACACACAATTTTAAAATGTATGGTTCATAGGCTATGTTATCGAAGATAAATTATATATTGTAGAATATTATATTATGTAAAATTAAACTACATATGATGAAAAATAAGGTAAGTTTTAAATACATATACAACTATATTACAACTTTTATATTAAAAGTTTAATAAAATAATATCTATTATTATTAATGATAATAGTTTATGGATTAGTTTTCTTTATTAGAACTGATATAATATCTATTATAATAGTTTATGAATTAGTTATTGTGATTTAATTTCTTTATTAGAAATTAAATAAGTTTGTTTAATACCAATTTATTAATTATTTAGAACAAACTTCATTTATCCAAATTTCAAACCGGCAATGGTATGTGTGCTTGGAAATTGTGATCACAATATATGTAAATTAATACAACTATATATAAATCTCAAAGTAATGAATTCCACCTAAATGATGGTAAGCTTTAAACCAAAATTACATTCTAATTGATCTGTGCCTCATAGTTCATATCTGGCATTATGAAATATATTACACCCACCCTCTGAGACGGTTAGATTAGCCAGTGCACTGACATTCAGTTGTAACCACGCCATGCACTCATAAGGACCTTTCTTATCAACAGCCTACTGCTTCAATTTATCAATTTAGGGCAAGTTCATTAGAAGTAGTTAGTAAACCTCTTCATGAGTCAAACACATTCACCTGCAAGACACCAAGTTTTAGATACACAGAAAATAAACAAATAGGCAAGCAACTGACAAAATTTATTGAAAAAATTACAACAAAATGAAACTCTTAAATTCGGATCATCTGATCATGTGTTGGACAGAGTGTATATCATAGTTCTAAGTTCATGAAAAATAAATACACATCTGTATTTTTTTTCACCTTTTACAACCTAAGTTAAATGAGCTTCTTAAGTGAAAACACCTTCTTAAATGAGTTTTCAGGATCACCTATATCAAGGACCTTCTTAAGTGATCTTTCAAGATCACCTATATCAGCATTGTCGTAGATCGTGTTCGTGGAAGCATAACCTCTGTGCTGTTGGAGTAACTAGTGCAACTAAAAATTTAAGTTGTAATCATACCTAATCTTGCAGTCCATTGGAACCTGCCTCAATAACACTTTATTTCAAATTTTCAGTTTAATACAGTTCATCAAAGCAGTTAGTTAGCCTTCTCCATATTAGGCAAGTTCGTCAAATTCACCAGAAAGATATAAGATTTTAGATGCATGACAAATAAACATGTAAGCAACAGAAAGAATTTAAGTTCAAAAAAATAAAACCAAATAAAACTCTACAATCGGATTATCTGAACATGTCATTGGATAGAGTGTATAGCATAATTCTAAGTTCATGAGAGATATATACACATCTGCATTCTCTTCGCCTTTTATAACCTAACTTAAGGTTTGGATCCAATACAACCATTATGTCAAATTTAACTAATCTAAAGGACACTAGAATGATGTCAGCAAGCATTTCACATTATACTTGATCAACATTCACATATATTAGTTATAAAAACTATCTTGATGAATAATGTGTGTAACACAGTAAGAGTCGAAATAATAGTACTGGTGAATCATAACTTGTATTTGAGGATGATGCAAGTAATATAATTTTAAAAATGCAGATATTGATAGATTTGTCACACATTGACACATTTGTGAAAGATGTATTAACTTTAAACTTCAACTATAAGCTAAGATTGCAAACGTAGACGTCAAGAATCTTGTAATCAAAATAAGGTTATAGAAACATGTCATATAGATTGATAGACATAAATTCGAGATACCTAAGTTCAATTGAAGATAACACAAATCCATTACGTAAATTTAATAATTCATAGCATAAAGTAAAATCTTGAAAAACATCAGTTGAATAGTGCATTTGTGACATTTTGAGTTCCAAAGATGCGCCATCTTCAAACCCTCTGGCCATAATTCACCTTCTTCCTGATAGTTTCCTTGTACTGCTCTAGTGCAAAGTGAATTCCACAAGTTTACCTCAATCGGAGGTCCATCTAGCAGGTCTAATGGTTTATTACTCGGTGCATTTGGACATATTTTGTTTGCTGGTAGCATGAGATCATTTCCATCAATGTTACCGTACATGTCTGAGAGCAGAGTAATAATCTCTTTCACTCTTCCTCTCATATCAGTATTGGTGACTATCATATACATTTCAGTAGCGGTACTATCTAATTCAGTTGGCCTATATATTGCCTTAAAGAAAATGTAAGGAAATCTGGATGGGAAATATGTAGAAAATAGATTTGATAAAACCTCAAGATGTATTTGAACATTATGCCTCTGCAACAGTCTGAGAGATGAGTTAAAAAAGCTTGTCTGATGAACATTGTGTCTAACACAATAAGAAAAGAAGCCATAGAACTGGTCACATGTAACTTCTATTTGATGAGGACATACTTGATATGTTTCTTTGATTGTTTACGCTCCCATACTAACAAAAGATTCACAAACAAACTGAAGCTTTTATCTGGAAAATAAGGTGAGAAAAAGAAGAGTGATCAACTCTAGTGAAACAGTGAAAATAGTTTGATCAGCCATTTGAGAAACCTTTGATGAAAGATGTAGTTAACTTGTTACTCTTTTGAGATTTAAAGAAAAGGAATGCATAAAGACTTAATGGACATGTGCTGTTGTTTTGGACAAAAGGTTATGAACATTTCATCTTCCTTTCGTGTGTAATATAATTTTTTTTCGGAGTTTTGGGGCAGTTCTTTTCAATTCACTTAAACAGTTACCACAATTTAGAATAATCGAATGGTAGTTATCGATTTTATTTAGTTTTTCTGATTTCAACAGTCATGTTACTCGAATGTTGTGATATGTCTTTAAAGAATATGCTGATTATCTCCTTCTGAGAAGATATTTTAAAGAATGTTTATCAAAAACCATGTTAGAAACTTTTGGATGTTTTTGTAAATTTTTAAATTAATGGACCATTAATTTTTTATGGCAGGTAGTTTATCCTGTAATTTGATTATTATCCTTTCCGTTATGTGGTTAATGTTTAAACTATAAACATGCTTCAAATATATACAAAAAATAGAACTTTTCATACTATTTGACTACAATATTATACCATTTCTTTATCAAAGACAGAAAAAGGGAAGAGAAGTTATCGAATGATTCGTTGTTAGTGTTTACACATGATGATATTGGTATAAAAATGTTGGTACACATTATCGCAACTTCATGAATATATATCTTTAAAATTTAAGAAAAAGATCATATATAACTAAACTCCGTGTGCGTAGCACGGGCAAGATACAGTTCATCAAGATATGATTTATTTTTATCTCTGGCATCCTTATTTTTTGTTCTAAATAGATTTTTGTTTGTTTAACCTTAACAAAGTGATCTTTTTAATAAACTGAAAAATAGACTAATAACAATTCAACAGTGGAACAGATACTTAAATAACCAATATTATTAGTAGTAATGTTTACATGACATAGTAAATTTCTTTTTCTGGTTACATGAACCTCTTACTTATATAATTATATAATTAATTATTGTTATACAGAAGAATTTTGCTTGTCACAAATTTCTAAATTTACTCTATCCAAATATATATAATACAGTACTCATGATGATGTGTTTCGTTTTATAATAGAATTATCATATGAAAACATTTTTACAGCGACTATATTATGAAAGTAATTAGTATTAAAATTGAATTGAGTGGTCTTTAAAAAATATAAATTATAATAATCAGCGATTTAGTTCATATTTACATTTGTCAGTGATTCAAAATTTTACTTCAATTTTTAAATTATAAAGTGATCATATTTTATTTTATCAAGAATAAAATATGACCAATATAATAGTTCCAAATTTTTTAATATAATACAATTTCATTCACTACGTAAGCAAATATTCACTACTTCTCAACAAATACAATTTAATATAGATATAGTATAATTGGATATGTTGATTTTTAGTGGTTGATATTTTTTTTTAGTGGTTTACTTTTTTGAAATTTGGATATTTACCATATTTTTTTATTAAATTGTACATGTACATGGGCACATTTTGTTGAAGTTTTTGTAATTATAATTAAGATAATTTAGCTGTGGTGGCTATTATTGTTATTATTATTATTATTGTTATTATTATTATTATTATTATTTATTATTAGTTATAATTTTTTAACCGTAAAATATTGATATTTAATTTAGAAAATTAAAAACGTTCTACAAAATTATAAAATTCATAAAATATTTTAATACATATCTTAATGTACACATTCTAAAATTATATAGAATATATTGAGACAAAATACTGAATAACTTGAACATCAAACACTTCATTTCCATCTCTAGTTCTTGATGTATGGTCAGTAACAATAATTAGACCGTCCCAGTAGTCTGCTCAGGTATAACACATGCATAAATATCTATTCAAACCTGCATGAATATCCTTTCTCCCAACCTTTGTCATAGTAATGATGCTAGGAGAAATTCTTGCTAAAGGTCCATGATGTTGTGGCAAAAAAAATTATATCTTCACTTTCTCCTACAATTGTTCCACATGTATCCTAACTAAGTCTGGTGAGTATCACACATAGATGATTATGTTGCTATGCAATCTCATCCTTCTACTAAACCCTCCCAACACAAACTTGCTAGAAAAATCCAAAGGGCATATCATCTTTCTCCGGCTTGATTCCACTCGAATCATTATAATAAATACCAAACAGCTTTTACGCTCAAGTCATTGGGAACCTTTCCTCCAATGATGAAGATGAATATCAGGGCAACATATGTAGGCTTCAAGGCTACTACCATATCCAGTTAGGTCATCACATGGAGATTTTTGCATAAGGTTGGCAAGAAGTGAACTGGAATACAACTATCTGAAAGAGGAATAAATAGCGCATTCTTGTGATGTTTGCACATCACTCATTGAGCGTTTTTTATTGCTCAAAAGCTTCTGCAAAAACAGGTGGCCATGAAGAGGTGAGAGCTACAATTGACGAATGAGAAGTGTTTCTCCATTTCAAAAGTCATCAGATTTCTGAGTATTGAAATAGATATTTTTTTAAATTGTTTTTAGGAAAAATATTATGAGACACGTAATGTCCCAGATACTGCTTTAAATAGAAATTGTTTCTTCTTTGCTTCAATGTATAATGTATAGGCATTCATTGCTAAAAATGCAATGAGAATCACCAATAATTAGTGGCTTAATATTTTATCTCTTAGTTTTAAAAATACCAGGATCATATTAGCACCGATAAATGTGCAACCACATTTTCTATAAAACAAAGTTGATAAAATTAGTTTGATAAAAAAATAGCGAGTGAGTGATAAAAAAATAAATTAATAGCGAGTGAGAGATGAAAAAAAATTCATAGCAACTTAATCATCATAAAGGAATCAATTAATCGGCTATTTAGCATTCAAATGCTATTTATCTCCCATAAGATCCATAATTATAAAGGCATCTTAGAGGACGACATATGGCATGATGGAACAAAAGTAAAAGAAGGAAGAATAGTGGCTTACATGCCAAATCCGATGGGTAGAGTAGAGTACAACTGAGGTCTCAATGCAACTTTATTTAAACATGAGATATGGCTTAACTGCCATCCTTTTCAAATGGCAGCTCCATTGAAGTTCATTGTCTTCCATGTTTACATATAAACCGGTTGGAAGATCAAAATTTGTATCTAATTTCCTGATCAGAAATTAAAAATATAATGTAAATAAAGGACCAAGATAGCATGGCAATAATACCTAACCACATATTTTTTGATATGTAGGCTGGTCCTGGGAAAGGATTCCGCGTGTCTCCAAGTGAAGATGACAGTTATGATTTTGTGTTAGTTTTTCAAATTTGAATTGGTACTCGAACATCCTGTGAAGTAAAGGATGATGAGAATATAATCAGTGGTGTATGGGATAGAAGTTACGATATATAACCGCCTTTAAAACTGATCATGTGGTCATAGATTGTACATTGTCTTGTATAAGATTAATAGATTGTAATATGCTACTGGTATAATAATATGTGAAGTAATACTTTTTGCTTGCACTGTCAATTGAGAAGAAATGGATAAATCTTGTAAATAAATTAGAAATAATAAAGATTAGCACGAGACATCATAGGTATATTTCTCTGGGATCTTGCAATTCTATTTTATGTTTATATCTCAAACCTATCATAGAAGATAAGGTTCAGAAATATAGATACCTTAGAGCCTATTAATGAGAAAAATGATGATGAAGTCAATGTTATACCAGTAACTACTCCAGCAGCGAGGCTCAACTTTCTGCCTCCACTGTTGAACGATCCTTCAGAAGGCCAAGTACTACCAACCAAATGAGTATTAAGAGTTGTTCAAAAATTTTGATGAATAGATATTGGTACTCCAGCAGCTCCTGATTATGCAGTCCAGGTTGGAAAATTATGTATTCTCGACTTCTAATTACTTGTGACCGGTGTATGCTTCAGCTGCTCTCTGTGCAACTTAAGAAACTGGACATCTAGATAAACTACATTCTTTAGAGAATTTAACAGATCTCTTTAACTGGTCAAAACATGCCTTAAAGTGCAAAGTTCAATGACAAATTATTTGTGCCTATATCAATTACAATACAAAAATACATTCAAAAACAAAAACAAAAAAACTAATTATAATCATACTTTTAGGGAAAACTGAATGACGACATTATATTCACTTGCCTTTATGAACTTATAAAAATTATCCTGTAACATAAAAACTGTACTTAAAGCCTATGATAAGAAGGAGACACATTATATATTTTGTGCAAAGGCACAAAAGGAACACTTATCAAATATGTTTTGATGCAACTTATGGTGATATCCAATTTGTGATCATAAAAATAATATAAATCATTCACACATATAAAGTAAACAAACCTGATGAGGTATGTAACTGGGGTGTACCACTTGTTTGGGAGACCAATTTAGTTGTCTTAGTCTTTACATAGGGTGGATAAGTTATGTTTTTTCTCACCCGATCTGAATGAATCGTGTGAAAAATGAGACAATATGGAAGACCTTTAGGCGCGGAAAAAGGAGACAATGATTCATGCATTATTGATCAAAAAACAGGTTAGACACACATACACAGAATTCATCATGATTTTGTAAACACTGCTGTAACTTTATCAGCACACCATCATTTCCTGCCAAAACAAAAACAAATATAAGTAAAAAATAAATATATAAACATATAAAATCTACACAAATAACAATACTAATCAAATATTAGACACACATACACTTAATTCACCACGATCAAAAAATCATGTGCTATGTATTTAGGCATAGATTAAAAAATCATGCATCAATAATCAAAAAACAGGTTAGACACACATATTCTCCAAGCTTTATCAACACATCATCATCTCCTGCCAAAACCAAAATAAATATAAGTAAACAATAAGTATATGAACATATAAAATCAATATAAATAACAATACTAAAATCACGAAAAATAGAGATTGAAAAGATGGACATAATTATTAACCTGTAGAGCACGTATAACCTGTAAAAAGAGAGAGAAGAATGAGATTCAGAGATTAGAAATTTATGTAAATAAGAAAATTGATTCATTTATCTCATCAAAATTAGGTACGTGTTTATATCTGTATATATCTATCTACTTCAAATAAAAGCAAAAAATAAGGAAGATATTAATTAGTGATTATTTTTATGAGGAATTTGAAATTCAAAATATAACTGAAAGGCATATGTCATAGCCTACTCGTTTATTCGAGTATTTAACTCAACTCAAATAAGAATGTAATAAGTAAATAGTGGATCAAGCATCAGAGAGATCTCACAAAGTAACATCTGTCAAAGAATAAAGGAACATTGTTCATCTGCAGACTTGAAGATTCACTGGAAGAAGTTCAAGAATTTGATCATGCCTCAGTGATATAAATCAAGATCGTGGATTTAATCAAGTGACAGAGATCTCGTCAAGGTATCATTTATTACAAGGATTCAATCATAACAACAAAGTCAAGACATGAAGAAACGTCACGAAAGTTAGTCACTCATGAACCAGACAGTACATCGAGTGTCAGCATTAAAGTGACGGAATTGATTCATAAGTCTCAGAGACTTTCAGAAGATTGTCAGAAGAATGGATGCTGCTCAGGGATAGTATTAATTCTCTATTAATTAATTAAGTCATATAATTTAATTAAGAGAATAAATTATATCTGCAAGGATTAATTTATTGATTAATTGAATTAAATTGATTAATTAATTTAGAATTAATAAATGAGGATTTTCAGAATGTTAATTGATTAAAATCTGTGATAATTCTAAAAAAGACAACTGATTGTACTAGTATGACAATCGGTATGACAATTGATAGTCATACCGAATGTCATGCTAATTCAGTTGATTGCATTGATAGAATTATTATTTAGATTAAAATCAATTATTAATTCAGTAAAACAATTTCATTTGAACTAATATGACAATCGGTATGACAATCAATAGTCATACCGAAAGTCTTGCTAGTTCATTTTAATTGTCTTGCTAGCTCTAATAGATTGTCTCACCGAAAGTCTTTCAAGCTAAAAAGGATTGTCATTCCAGTTCTTTTTCTCTCGGTTGGATTGTTAAATAGAAGCAGAAGCAGCAATTCAAAATATCAATCAATCAAACAGAACACAACATACAGAAGAACAAAAGAGAAAAAGAAGCAGAAAAATATTACATCTATTCTGCAACTTCAAGATCAATTTTCTAGATTGTAAAGTTAAATCCAATCAACTAGAAATACTTATCTTGTTCTTGTGTATCTATCTAGCGGATTAAAATCCCTAGAACTTAATCTCAAATCGCTTTTAGCATTTGATCTTTTAATTACAAAAATAGAAAAAGTTCATGTCGAATTTATTCTAAATTTGTAATAATTGATTTGAGATTAATCTCTTGTAACCGATACCGTAGTTGTAACACCTTTCAAGTTTAATAAAAGTTTTATTTAACTTGAATTTTGTTTCACAATTTTATTCCGCATTTTATTCGACGAAACGGTATTGTTTGCATTCAACCCCCCCTTCTACAAACAAATTGGGACCTAACAATTGGTATCAGAGCCTTCTGATTAACGTACAAATCAAGATCCTAGACTTTTGTGTTTCTTTCACTTCTTGAATTTTTATTCACTCAAAAATTCATAATGACTACACAAAAAGTTGGAACCGTTAAAATTCCACTTTTCGATAAAGAAAATTATGTGATGTGGAAGAAGAAGATGCTACTGTTTTTACAGGTTGCTAATCCCAAATATTTGCAAGTGTTGAAGAAGGGTCCAAAAATTCCTATGGTTATTGAACCAGAGGTAATAGAGAATGATGTGGTGATCACCAAAGCGAGAACTTATGTGAAGGATCCTGAGGACTTCTCTCCTGCTGAAATAGAAGAAGCTTCCCTGGATGCTAGCCTTCAATTAATCTTAGTAGATTCCCTTAATCCCCTAATGAACAGACATGTGATGAATTGTAAAGATTCTAAACATATCTGGGAAACTATTGAGATTATTAATGAAGGCACAGAGGAAGTTAGGGAGAACAAACTAGAAATCCTAACCTCTGAGTATGAATACTTTAAATCCAATCCAGGAGAAGGAATCACTGAAGTGTTTGAGAGGTACAATGCATTGATCAACAACCTGAACATTAATGGTAAATACTATTCCATCAGGGAGGTCAATAAAAAGTTCCTTTTAACACTGCCAACTCATCTCGAACATAGAATCACTGCCATAAGAGAAGCAAGAGATCTGAGTGAGATTTCTTTGGAAAGGCTATATGGTGTGTTAAAGACTTATGAGTTGGAGCAGATTCAGCAGAAGGAAGTTTACGGGAAAGGAAGAGTGGTCAGCACGTCTACTGCTCTGGTAGCTGATGAACAACAACAACAACCACTATATCAACAACAATCTCAACAGTCAGATAGAATGGTACAGTCTTCCAAGGTTGAAGATAATGTGATAGTAGCAGAATTTGATTCTCCTACTACAAATCAATCAGGAGATGATTATTATTCCTTGGAAGAACTGGAGCAATTGGAGGATGAGTCAATGGCCCTGATTGTCAAGAGATTCTCAAATGTCAGATTCAAAAGGAATCCCAAGTTCAAGTACAAGTCCAACTACAACAGATTCCAGAAAGGTGGATCTTCATCCTCTAACACCAGCAGTGGTGGGTATAAAACAGGGATGGTTGATCGAAGCACCATTCGATGCTTCAACTGTAATGAGTTGGGACACTTTGCCACAGAATACAGGAAGCCAAAACAAGCAAGGAAGAACTCTTACGATTCTAATCAGAAGAGTAAATCTGAAAGGGCGTACCTGGCAAAGGGAAGAAGCTGGGATGATACTGACAGTGAAGATGAAGAAGTTGGGAATCTTGCTCTCATGGCTAGTGATGCAAGCACCTCATCGTCAAGAAAAGAGGTAAAACTTTCTGATGCTGAAATGGTTTATCATCTAAGAGGTAACTTAGATTGTGCTCGTCGTGATAATGAATTGTTAAATCAACAAATCAAAGACCTTGAGAAAGAGGTCAATGAATTAAGACTTGTGCACATTAATCAAGATAAACTTAAAGACCAAGTATCTTTTCTAGAGAATAGAGTTGACTGTTATAGACAACTCGAAACTATTCTCAAAGACAAGATCACCGGTCTTGAGGCTAAGGTTAAAGCTTACTTTAATTCTTGTTCGAAGTCCAAAGAGTTTTACAATAAGCAAGCTGTTAATCAAACACATGGAATAGGTTATGATTACAATGCTGCTATTGGAAAATTAGGCATAAACTCCCCTCCTCATGTATGTGCTAAAGGCAGGGAAGTACCACATGTGCTTAAGGGTGTTGATGAACCCCTCTATAAGGAATCAATTGCTGAACCATTTGATGAGACCTCTTTTATTATTCAAGAAGAAATCCGTGCTGAAGATAATGCTAATGGGAAAGCTGTCTCCAAGTCAAGTGTGTCAAAAGTTCCAGTCAAGGTTGTGAAAGCAACTGAGACTAACTCAGACACACATGAGTTGGATAACACAAATGCCATGTCTACCATGCATAAGTTGCCTATTGTTAATCCTTCTCATAAAGCATGTGGTGTTCCTGATTGTATGTCTTGTGCTTTTAATCTGTTGTTTGCTTATTTTAATGGTAAGCATGCTTCTAATGATAAGACTACTCCTCGTCAGCATGTGAATAATAGAAAGCATGATAGGTCTAAGACTGCTAGTCCTCCTAAAGCTAGAAAGGAGACATTTGTGCCTAAGCCTAAACATAAATCTGATAAGGCTGTTTTAAAGGTCAAATGTTCAGTCATTGAGAATGTTGAGAATAGTGAAATTAAGAATGTTGTTTTGCCTGATAAAGGCCAATTTTACAAGTATGCCGGACCCAGCCAAGCTTGGGTTCCGAAGAAGTTCTAATCCATTTGTATTGCAGGGCATTAAACAGGTACAACCGGTAGTGTGGATTCTTGACAGTGGATCGTCAAGACATATGACCGGAGATAGAGCCCTGCTATCAAATGTGGTTGAGAAAGCTGGCCCAGTGGTTACCTTTGGAGATAACAGCAAAGGTTTAACGGAGGGATATGGCTGTTTGCAAGCTGGAAATGTTATCATTGAAAATGTATATCTTGTGCAAGGACTTGAACACAATCTGCTTAGCATTAGTCAGTTCTGTGACAACGGCTACAATGTTTTATTCGACAAGCTGAAGTGTCAGATTCTGCACAAGAAAAGTGAAAAACCCTCCTTAATGGGAATACGGAAAGGAAATCTGTTCGTAGCTGACATGAACTCTGGAAGCAATCTTGAAGTCAATTGTTTCTATGCAAAAGCATCGTCAAATGAGAGTTGGCTATGGCACAAGAGACTTTCCCATCTCAATTTCAAGACAATGAATTCTCTTGTCAAAAGAGAATTGGTAAGAGGTCTGCCTCAGCTGGAATTCTCTCCAGAAGGACTATGTGAGGCTTGCCAGAAAGGAAAGTCAAAGAAAGCAAGTCACAAAGGCACTGACACATCTTCCATAACTGGTGTTCTGCAATTATTGCACATGGATTTATTTGGTCCAGTTAATATCTTTTCTATGTCAAAGAAGTGTTACTGTCTTGTGATAGTTGATGACTATTCCAAGTATACGTGGGTTTTATTTCTTCACTCTAAGGATGAAACACCACAAGTTGTGATTGATCATATCAAGATGATTGAGTTAGATTCTAACGTCCCTGTTAGAGCAATAAGGTCAGATAATGGAACAGAATTCAAGAATGCACTTCTAAATGGATTCTGTACAGACAAAGGGATTACCAGACAATTTTCAGCTCTTAGAACCCCTCAGCAAAATGGAGTGGTAGAAAGGAAGAATCGTACATTGATTGAAGCTGCAAGAACGATGTTAAATGAATCAGGTCTTCCAATGTACTTTTGGGCTGAAGCTGTCAATACTGCATGTTATACTCAGAATCGAACTCTAATCAACAAAGACTTCATGAAAACTCCTTATGAGATTTTGAATGAACAGAAACCTTCTATCAAATACTTTCATGTATTTGGTGCCAGATGCTTCGTGCTCAAGGATGGAGATGATCGTCGTGGTAAGTTCGAGGCAAAGGCATATGAGGGTATTTTTGTTGGATATGGAAGAAGATCATATAGAGTGTATATCATTGATCAACACAAAGTAACTGAAAGTGTCAATGTTACATTTGATGACACTAAACTCCCTAGTATCCAAACTGAAGATCCTTCTGAGAAACTGAAGTTTGATGATATGTCAGATTCAGAGTCAGAACATGGTCAAGAACCTGAGGTTGTTGCTGTTGAAGAACCTGTTAATCCTGATAATACTCAAGGTAATAGTGATGGAAACTCTGGAAACAATGGAGATACCACTGCTACTGACGGAGAATCTTCAAGTCAACATGGCAACAACTCAGGGGGAGATGCTGAAGGATCATCTAGTAGGACACAACATCACAATGAATTTCAAGGCGAATCATCAAGATCAAATCTTCCAAGACAGACTGTCTGGAATAAAGCTCACCCTTTTGAGTTGATTATTGGTGATCCAGATGTTGGAGTCAGAACTAGACGTGCTACTCAAAATGAGTGTCTGTTCTCAGGATTTCTTTCTGAGATGGAACCTAAGAAAATTGAAAAAGCACTGACTGATCCAGATTGGGTGATTGCTATGCAAGATGAACTCAATCAGTTTGAAAGTCAACAAGTCTGGAAACTGGTACCTAGGCCTGTACACAAGAAAGCTGTTGGTACAAGGTGGGTATTCAGGAATAAACTAGATGAAGATGGTGTGGTTACAAGAAACAAGGCAAGACTGGTAGCTAAAGGGTATTCTCAAGCTGAAGGTATTGATTATGATGAAACCTATGCTCCAGTGGCTAGACTTGAGGCCATCAGGATATTTCTGGCATTCGCAGCATTTTCAAACTTTAAAGTTTATCAAATGGATGTCAAGAGCGCCTTTCTGAATGGAAAGCTGGATGAAGAGGTATATGTAGAGCAACCTCCTGGTTTTGAAGATCCAGATCATATGGATTTTGTCTTCTTTCTTTTCAAGGCTATCTATGGGCTAAAACAGTCACCAAGAAAATGGTATGACACTCTCTCTGAATTTCTTATTGAAAATAGCTTTATTAGAGGTGTCATAGACAAAACTCTCTTTTCTAAAAAACATAAGAATGATACTATATTAGTCCAAGTCTATGTGGATGATATAATATTTGGGTCTACTAATGATAATCTCTGTAAGAGATTTGCTAAGTTAATGCACAGCAAGTTTGAAATGAGCATGATGGGAGAGCTGAAGTTCTTTCTTGGATTACAAGTAAATCAAAGGTTAGATGGAACATTTATTTGTCAATCCAAGTATCTCAAGGAACTCCTCAAAAAATACAATCTAGAGGATTCTGCATCAGCAAGGACTCCATCAACTACAGCTGTCAAGCTTGGACCATGTGAAAACTCCATTAAGGTAGATGTCACAAGCTACAGAGGTATGATTGGCTCGTTACTCTATCTTACTGCAAGTAGACCAGATATTATGTATGCTACATGTTTATGTGCAAGGTTCCAAGCGGATCCTAGAGATATTCATCTCGTTGCTGTTAAACGAATCTTAAGATATCTTAAGGGAACACCAAATCTAGGTATTTGGTACCCTAAAGAATCTGGTTTTAACCTTGTCGGATATACAGATTCAGATTATGCAGGAAGTGTTGTTGATAGGAAAAGCACCTCAGGAAGTTGTCAATTCTTAGGAAGCAGGCTAGTCTCATGGTACAGCAAGAAACAGCAAACAGTTTCCAACTCAACGGCCGAGGCTGAATATATTGCTGCTGGAAGCTGCTGTGCTCAGATCTTGTGGATTAGGAACCAACTACGAGACTATGGCTCTGTATTGAACAAGATTCCTATTTTATGTGACAATACAAGTGCAATAGCCATCACCAACAACCCTGTGCAGCACTCGAGGACAAAGCACATTGACATCAGGTATCATTTTATTAGAGAGCACGTCATGAATGGTACTGTTGAACTATTTTTTGTTCCAACAGAAGAACAAATAGCAGATATTTTCACTAAACCACTTGACGAATCCACATTTACCAGATTAGTTGGTAAATTGGGCATGTTAAATAGTTTTAGTGATTAATTTAATTAATATCTGGAATCTGTTCTTGAATGAATTTACAAATGAATTTTTCATAAATGAAAAATTCATTTGCAAATTTATTTTATCATTTTATCATATTTCTTGCTTATTTCTATGTAATATATATTATCTTATCTATGTTATTTACTCTACTTGTTAATTTAAAATATCTCAGAATATTTTATTTCCTCTAAAGATATTTTTCTATGAATTTTATTTGCTAAAATTCAACAGAAATCTATTTTTGGAATAAAAATAATTAATTCTGAAATATTGTCTTTGTCTCTGTGAAAATTTTAAGTGTTTATTTCAGTTGTACTATTTTGAAATATAGCTTCAGTACATAATTAGAGGTCTGTACATATTTATTTTGTTTTTCTACTGCAAAGACAATCGGCAAGACAATTGAAATTGTCTTGCTGAAAATCATTTCAGTACACATGTAAATATAAATCTGTTAATGCTTATTTTATCTTATTCTAGAAAGACAATCGGCAAGACAATTGAAATTGTCTTGCTGAAAGTCATTTTAGTAATAATGATTGCTTATTTTAAAATCAGATTAATTTTATAACTGGCAAGACAATCGGTATGACTATTGATTGTCATGCCAGTAATAAAATTAATATCAGAATTATATTGTTTTATTTTGTACTGGTATGACAATCGGTATGACTATCAGATTGTCATACCAGTTATTTATTTTTATTTGTTTCTTTTCCTTCTTTTGCCTGGTATGACAATCGGTATGACAATCCCGGATTGTCATACCAGCTGTTATATAAAGGCTGTTGCTGTTTTGTTTTAAACCATTTCAACATAGCAGTTCATTTCAAAAAAATTTTGAACAGTTTTTCACTCCCTTTTTCTCTCTTCTCTCTCCTCGAACAAAAAAAAAAAAAAAATCAGTCACCATATTTCCTTGCTCGAGTTTTCACTCAGCAAACTTAATCATCACTTTAGTGATATATACTTACAAGTATATATATAAAGAGATGCTGTTGAATTTTTCTTAAATAAAAATTATTATAAAAAAAAAAAAAACGCAAAAACAAATTAAAATCAGTTTGCCCCTTCAAATTCCATTTGTGTTATTGAATTTGAACTTTTAATTTTAATTTTAATTTCTTATTTGTGTCTTTTGGTTTGTCAAAACTGTGTTAGTGATTTAAGAATTTTAATGAGATACATTTCTGTCTAAATTTTTCGATTATAATTAATTTAATTCGAATTATTAAATTAATTTAATTAATTCGAATTTTCTTAAAATTATTCTTAAAATTCTGAAAAGCTTGTGTCTTATTATTATTCTTTTAAAAAATGGCTCTCAATTTCCAAATTGTCGCGCATAATCAGGTTGGTTATTTTAATCCGGAAAAATGTGATGTTGAAAAATTTAAGCCTTGGATTAGATTTTTAAATGATCATTCGATTGTTAGCTCTGCTATTAAATCAAATGTGATTTTAAACGTCGATCTACTTAGACTGATTTGCACAACTTCTACTGTGGCCGATGATTCAAAATCTTTTTCATTCACCATCGCAAACACACAGTATGTAGTTGATGAAACAGTCGTCAATCGTGCGTTAAATTTTCCACTAGACAATTTCTGTAATTTACCCTCTGAAAATGATATCACAAATTTTTTCAATGCCATTCACTATCAGGGGGTGATCAATTTAACCAAACTTTCTAAATCAAATTTGGTGTCTGAATGGGATATATTCTTCGATACACTTTCCAAAGTGTTTGCCAACTGCACAAAATCTAATTTTCATAACATTACTTCCACCCTGCAGTATATTGGTCTTGCGGTTGTTTTCAATCAAAGGATCAATTTTGGCAAACTACTTTTTCCCATTCTCTTGAGACGTCTAACTTCTGCTTTACGTGATCATTCTACAAATCGTAGGGTATCATGTTACTATGCTCGTTTTCTTATGCTTATAGCAGATCATCTACTCACCCCTGAACACAAAGCACTTTTTGCTAACTCTGCTGTAACCGAACCCCCACCAGTTAGCAAAAAGATTTACACTCGTCAAGACACAACCTTCAAATTTATGCAAGTACCAGTACTTGTATCTGCTTTCATGGCCAATTATATTCCCTTACCTATTTTTAATCTACCCGGCCATGAACAGCAACCTCAACCTCCAGTGGTTCAAGCCACCCAGGCTCTTCCATTACAGGTAGTAACTCCTCACTCTCACTCTCTTCCTACTTCTGTTAACAGACCCTCAGTGGTTGATAGGGCTGACCATGAAGTTGTAGAACCACAGCTTCAATCCCAGGTCATAGAGCCAGACACAGAGTCTCATTCTATCTCAACCTTTCCCCCACTGTCTAAAATGTTACCCAGAAGATTACTAGGAAGTAGTACAATGTCAAATACGAGTGAACCCTCAGCTCTGCCTCCTCCTAAGAAAAGAAAAACCTATTCTGAGGCATCTGAAAGCCCATCCTTGTCCTCCCAACAGGACATGGACTTTGAAATGGCCAATGAACAGTTACTAGAGGCATTCTCTCAACAGGATGCATCTATTGAAATTCGCCATAGGGCCATGGCATCTTGTACTGAGTCAAGCACAATTCCATTACTCACAATGGAACCATACACTTCCCCAGATAATACTCAGGACACACAGCGAGGAGTGCACGTAGAGTCGGTTACAGTGCCTGCCATAGTTACGGCAGAAGAGCAGTCACATGCTTCAGAGGGAAAATCTGACTCTCCGCCATCTTTAATAGAGTCATTTTCTCCCCTCCCAGATCCAACAACTCTGGCTCCCTTATGGGATTCTCCACTCGCAGATTTATCTGGAGAAAGTGGAGGGCAACTCGGTCAATCTATCCCTGAAGCAATTCAGACATCTATTCCAAAAGATTTGATAGCATTGACTGAGGATCGGGACTCGCGAATTCCCATTGCACCACCACTGACCTCTCTTGAAGAGGCTAGGGTGATTTTTAATGCAGGTACACAAGAACAGCAATTGGAAGACTCCTCACGAGCAATCATATTGAGAGAAACACATGCACGTGAGATGAGTGAACCAAACACGAGTGAACTTCAGGTGAGAGCACACACAGACACTGATACTATCAACCTGTTAGCTCAGATTGCTGCCCTGAAAGAAGAACTTGCTAAAAGTCAAGCTGAAGCTCAAGCATTCAAAGCACAAGTGGTTGAACGGTCTTCTTCTTCCACCTCTGTCGACAATCAGCTTGCAATCATAAGGAATGACATCTCAGATTTAAAGACTACTGTAATACCAAAGCTCAATTCTATTCAGGACACTCCAAATTTATCAGCTGATGACATATCCAACTTCTGCTCCCTACATACAAGAATGACTTCTCTTGAAGACCTCGTTGAGATGAATCATTCACTGGACAACTCAAGATTTCTAAAGATAGAGACGGGCATGGAACATCTAAATGAAGGCATGAAGCACTTATATTACATGATCAAGAATTCTCATTGCCCTAATGAAGAACAAAGAGCTTATTTTGAAGGACCGTCTGGTGGAGGATCAGGCTCTGGAAATGGTGGAGGTTTCAAAGGAAAGTCAGCAGAGGATCCCTCAACTAAGGGGGAGAAGAAAGGGAGTAGTTCCAAAGGGAAAGAAAAAGATACTTCTGCTGGAGATAAAGGAAAGGCTGATGATGCCTACTACAGTGGAGAACATGATGACTTCGATATTTTTGACATTCCCACTGAACCAGTTCAGGAAGATAAAGATGGGTTATTTGAAGCTGAAGAAGAAAGTGATTTTGAAGATTGGGAAGAAGAAGATACAGTGGATCCTAGGTTTGAGAAAGAATTTCAGAAAGAGCAGTCAGAGATGCAAAGAAAAGAAGCTGAACTCAAGAAGGTCTCACAGATCATTGATAGGAGAAAAGACATACAAAGAACAGAAACTCTTCAAAAGCAACGTCTTCATGACATTAAAGCTCAAGAAAGGAGAAGAGATGTCAGACTAAAGATTGGTGGAAAGTGGGATGAAGCTAGGAGAGTACTCGATATGCCTCAGCTATGCACTAACAATGATAGGAAGTTCTTACATCTTCTTGACAAGCTGGAAATCTCAAATCCTAACAATGACATGTACATGAATGCTATCAAGACTGAAGTCTCAAGGATCACAGCTGCTTTTGATAGATCCCTAAATGAGATGAGCATTTTTGTATATTGTCAGAGTGAAGGATCATTCAAGGTGTCACTTCATCTATTTGAGAATCGTTCGTTGTCAGAGATTTGGGTTCTTTTAAACAAAGTGAAAAGAAGCTCAGAGTTGAATGAAGTTCTTCGGGAAAGGCTTAAAGAGTTTGCCAGCAGGGCTAGTCCTCAAGTGGTCAACAATCCTCATCAAGTGAGATTCTTTAAGTCTGATTGTCTTCAAATCTGTCAGCTAGATGTACAATCTCTTAAAGACTACTCAGCTAAGCATCTGGTCTGGATGGAACATCATTTGAGAACTGCTGGATATTCATCCATGTTGAAGACTCAAGCTGCTGACTTGATTCAAGCTTATTGTGAGAAGAATGTTAAAAGGTACAATCAACTCAAGAATAAGTTGAAGACAGTTGGAGTTCAACCAGTCAGACCTGCAAGCTTCACTTCAGAAAAAGATCGTATCTTTGACAAGGAATTGCTTCAAGATTTAGAAGAAGGTGAAGTCAGAAGAGAAGACAACTAAAGTCAATTAGCTCAAAACTCAATGTAATATGATTAGAGCGTTATGAATCAAGATAGACTATTGTAGTTATATGTTCAGGCTAGAGGAACATCTATCTTGTATTCACTTGTAAATTTCATTTGGAATCTGGAAAATGTTAAATATAATCCAGAACTTTTCTGCTATTTACTTTACATTACTGTTTATATCTTTTTCTTATTTGTTAGTTGAGTTATCCTCTAGGTATTTGCTGTTATTGTCTAACAAGCAAATAGGGGGAGATTGAAAGGCATATGTCATAGCCTACTCGTTTATTCGAGTATTTAACTCAACTCAAATAAGAATGTAATAAGTAAATAGTGGATCAAGCATCAGAGAGATCTCACAAAGTAACATCTGTCAAAGAATAAAGGAACATTGTTCATCTGCAGACTTGAAGATTCACTGGAAGAAGTTCAAGAATTTGATCATGCCTCAGTGATATAAATCAAGATCGTGGATTTAATCAAGTGACAGAGATCTCGTCAAGGTATCATTTATTACAAGGATTCAATCATAACAACAAAGTCAAGACATGAAGAAACGTCACGAAAGTTAGTCACTCATGAACCAGACAGTACATCGAGTGTCAGCATTAAAGTGACGGAATTGATTCATAAGTCTCAGAGACTTTCAGAAGATTGTCAGAAGAATGGATGCTGCTCAGGGATAGTATTAATTCTCTATTAATTAATTAAGTCATATAATTTAATTAAGAGAATAAATTATATCTGCAAGGATTAATTTATTGATTAATTGAATTAAATTGATTAATTAATTTAGAATTAATAAATGAGGATTTTCAGAATGTTAATTGATTAAAATCTGTGATAATTCTAAAAAAGACAACTGATTGTACTAGTATGACAATCGGTATGACAATTGATAGTCATACCGAATGTCATGCTAATTCAGTTGATTGTATTGATAGAATTATTATTTAGATTAAAATTAATTATTAATTCAGTAAAACAATTTCATTTGAACTAATATGACAATCGGTATGACAATCAATAGTCATACCGAAAGTCTTGCTAGTTCATTTTAATTGTCTTGCTAGCTCTAATAGATTGTCTCACCGAAAGTCTTTCAAGCTAAAAAGGATTGTCATTCCAGTTCTTTTTCTCTCGGTTGGATTGTTAAATAGAAGCAGAAGCAGCAATTCAAAATATCAATCAATCAAACAGAACACAACATACAGAAGAACAAAAGAGAAAAAGAAGCAGAAAAATATTACATCTATTCTGCAACTTCAAGATCAATTTTCTAGATTGTAAAGTTAAATCCAATCAACTAGAAATACTTATCTTGTTCTTGTGTATCTATCTAGCGGATTAAAATCCCTAGAACTTAATCTCAAATCGCTTTTAGCATTTGATCTTTTAATTACAAAAATAGAAAAAGTTCATGTCGAATTTATTCTAAATTTGTAATAATTGATTTGAGATTAATCCCTTGTAACCGATACCGTAGTTGTAAAACCTTTCAAGTTTAATAAAAGTTTTATTTAACTTGAATTTTGTTTCACAATTTTATTCCGCATTTTATTCGACGAAACGGTATTGTTTGCATTCAACCCCCCCTTCTACAAACAAATTGGGACCTAACAATAACCAATAAGGAAACTAAAGATTATTATTGACATATAGATTTAACCAGATGTGAGAAAATCATGCAAATCTTTTTAAACATTGGTAGTTTCTGTTAGGAAATGAAGAACACATAGAGGGGGGGGGGAATGTGTTTTACTGTTTTTGAGCTTTTCTTGAATGTTTATGGTTGAACAAAGTAAATTAATTCTTGTAGTGAAATGTGATCATGCAGAATTTAAACTTGCAGAAAAATAAAGAACACAGATCTTCAAAATTCACTTAATTTTATATTAAAATTAAGACTGTTTTGCTACAAAATTTCTAGGCTCTTTGTTGATAAAGAGCTTAGCTTCTCCTTGAGAGTGTTACAAGAAATTTTATCAAAATTGTTATAAGTGACTAAGGACCAGTGTTAACTTTATAACTCAGTTAACTGCTGGTTTACACAGTGTGTAATAAGACATGCTATTAGCTTTTCTAAACTGTCACTTGTAATTTCTATTTATAGAAAAGCAGATCTTCCATTTCTGGCTTAGCATATCTTTAGCATCCCGAATTCACTTTAATCTTCCTTTGTCAGTTAATCTTTACCATTGATCTTGCACATTCTTCAAGCTGCTTTTTGTAGACTTGTCAATCCAGATGTTGGATTGTTTGTTGATTGTTTATCGTGGATATTGAACTGATCTGCAACCTTGTACTTTGAGATTGTACATCGAGATCTCCAGTTTAGGTCTATAGAACACTTGACATCTCGATAAGTATATTGGCTTATCGAGATCTCTAGTACTCTATATTTTGTTTGGCTTGTAGAGGTCTTCAGTTCTCTATAAGAGAATTTTGGCTTGTCGAGATCTCTAGTCTTCACATCTTCACTTTGACTTATCGATAACTCTTAGTTCTCTAGTGGCTTCTTGACTTATCGATTTCTCAGAGATCTCCAGTCAAATTAACTTGTCGAAATCTCAGAGTCCTCTAGTGAATTTTAACTTATCGATATCTCTGAGTTCTCTAGTGAATTTTGACTTATCGATATCTCCGAGTTCTCTAGTGGAACTTGACTTATCGATAACTCAGAGTTCTCTAATGAATGTAGACCTGTCGATAACTCTGAGTTCTATAGTGAAGAAATGACTTGTCGATATCTCTAATCTTCATGTCTTCAATTTGGCTTGTCGACATCTCACTGAGTTCTCTAGTAGCTTTCATGACTTCTCGATAAGCCATTCTGGAGTTCTCGAATGACTTCTCTATAACATTAAATCTGTGACTTGTAGAGATCTTGACTTAGAGTATTTTTCTCCAAACAGATTTATTCAACTCCAAACTTCTTCAAAATTCTTCTGAGGCATGATCTTTTTATTCTTCTTCCAGATAGAATCCTTAGGCTTGATACTGTTTTAGGAAAAAAACTCCAGTCTGCTCCTTTGTATTTTTACAGACTTTAAGTGTTACAAGTACAAAATACAGATTAACACAACAATACAACTTACTTAGGGTTGGCCCCAAGCTTAGCTTATTACCACACATAACATTTCATTAATCTCCTCCTTAGATCAAATGTCCATTTGGCTTGCTTCATACTTTGATCAGGGACACTAATGATATTGTTATCTCCAGTGATCTTTGACATCATCACTTATATTTTACAATATCCCCCAACTTGTTCATTATGGAATTATGCACAAGTTCTGATTGATGATGTCAAAACTCTAATTAAATGCAGAATGCAGAAGTCAATCTCCCCATCTTGTCATCTTTTGTGAGTTGCATTTAGATTTACTCTTCTCTCCCCTATCAAGAATAGACTTATTCTACTCTCCCCCTATCAAGAAAAGAATATTATTATTTGGCAACATCCATCAACTGTTTTGGCATTTAGATATATTCTCCCCCTTTTGACATTATCTCCAGGTAGAAAGATCCAGCTAGATGCACATTGTTCAAGCTTTTGTCATTGTCCATTTAGAACACTATTAGCAGCTTCAAGCTTCAGTGAGATCTGTAGTGATGATTTCATCAAGTAGAATAGGAGTTTCACTTAGATCTGCAGAAGAAGTCTGTCAGCAACAAAAGTCCTAAGCTCTCTCTTCTTTTGAATAAGTAGTCTCACTACTTCTCACTGCACTAGTCTCATGACTTTTAAGAGTCAGAGTTTCCTCACAAGGATTACTAAATCCAGACACTCATCTACCTCTCCTTTTTCCAGGAAGGATCCTGCCTCCCTTATTTTTTGTTTTTCGCTCAATCTTTTCTCTCATCCTCACATGAAAGGCTCAATTGTTGTTTGACTTACAGAAATAAGAGGTGGCTGAGAAGAGTTTTATGTTATCACATGATTAGGGGTAATCCATATAGGCCTAATCATACTCATTTCATCAGAAGAGTGAATACCAGTTTGAGGTTGTGAGATGGATGGTTCATCAGAAACATCTATGACTAGGGTCACAGTTTGACTCACAGAATGCTCTGTGGTTTTGACAGTGTGTTATCCTCCACTTATAGTGGGAGCCTCCAATTGAATTGGAGGGGATTTGACTGGGTTACTGTCTTGTACACCAGCAGCAAACCTTTGTGTGTCTTGCAACACACTGGTACTTAAATGTGCTATACTTGCCTCTCTCATAACAGTATCATAGGCAATTATACTTCTAGCTTCAACTACTAAGGCAGCTTCTGCTAGAGTTATGAGGGAAGTTGTTCCTTCTTGAGAAACCTCCAATTGAATTGGAGAGGATTTAAATAGCTCCCCCTCAGGAGTACTACCCTCAAACCTTTCAGTCTGTGAAGACTGTTTTGCACATGAAGGTGCATTAGTGATATTCATGGAAAAATTGATGAAATTCCATGTTTGTGGTGGTTTCTTTTCTCAAACAACAAAACAACTGAAGAACATTTTGAGGTTTCCGTCCTTTTGTAAAACAGGTTTCTTTTGAGAGTCACCTGAGTGGGATTGTGTTTGAGTTTGTGTTGCTGTGCCTGGGTGAACTGCAGTTTAGCACAAATACCTGTTGATTGATCATCTGAATTTCCTGTTGTTGTCTGAATAGATTGTGTTGGACCTGTAATATATTGAACATATGTATCTTTTTGGAGTTTAATTAGACATATGCATTGCAAGTTATTCAGTTGCAAGCATTATTACAGAAAAGATAATAATTAATTCAGATAAACACATAGCAATCATTACACAAACAAAAGAATGATAGAGAAGGAGTAGAAGTTTCATTAATAATGGAAACATAGTACATTAAGATATAGATTTCAACAAGTAAATCCTAATCCTAACTACTCTAGTTTCTGCTTCTTCTTCTCGGCCTCTATCCTCCTTACCCGGCGCTGGTAAGCTCTGGACATGGAGTGTGCAAGAGAAATGATTCTCTCCTGCAACTCCAGAGCAGCAAGACGTTGCTGCTCAGCCACCATGGCATGACTCTCCTGCTCCAGAGAGACTTCTCCCTCAAAGAAAAGAAAGTTTATCTGATCATCCCATGAGAGTTCGTCAAAGACGTCAAGTGGAACATTAAAGGGGCTGCATACGATCCCTTTGATGCGGAATTGAAGCCCAAAAGGGTCATAATAGACCTTATTGTCAGCCAAGTGATGGGCTGGAAGATAAACACCGTTGTTGAGCGTGTGGAAAACAGGGGCAGCCATTGGAGAGAGATGAACAATAAGTGAGTTTTGAGGTTAGGATATTTATTGAGAGAGAGAGCAGTGATGAATAATGAGGAGCGAAGGGTTTGAATTTATAGAAGGAGAAAAGAAGGAAACCAAGAGACTCTTGAGTTGCCCGGATAATAAGTGTAATAATCACACAAACATACCTTACGAGTACCTAGACAGTTAGAAGTGACTTTACTTTCTAGTTACTATTCCCCATGCAAGTACTCAAGAATCTTAGTTCACTTTCTAGGTAAACTATTCCCCATGCAAATAAACAAGTAACCCTACACAAAAAATAACCCTTCCTATCAGCAAAATATTTCACTAGCCAACTCATCAAAAAAAATATTGATAAGGAATTATTTTGAATAAATTCAAAACACATAATTATCAAATAGTCAAATAAATTTAACTATTATGAACATTCTCAAAACATCACATATAATGTACTAGTCTACTTACATTAGACTAACATAATCCATATTTAAAAAAAAATGCACATAAGCACGTAAATGTATTAATAAGTATGAGTAATAATAGACAAAGTATGTCAAAAGTATTTTGCTGAACATAATTTATGAATTAAATTATTTCAGATTTTCATACTTTTTACTTCTTTTGATCTGTTATTTATTAACTTCATATATTTAGAATATGAATTAATAAATATTCAGTTTGCTTAGAATTTTGAGAAATTCCAAGTTAAAATATGTATCGAGAAGTCTGGATATTTATAGTAAAAGTAAGTGACTTGTCGAGAACTCAAAAATAGACATTTGGAGTTTGTCTATCGAGAAGTCATTTTAAGAAATGAAGTACATATCGAGAAGTCATTTTAAATTACTCTTTTAGAGAACTCAAAATTGACTTATCGAGATGTCAAATAAATACCCAGTTTGTCCAAAAGGTGGACTGAATTAATTCCAACTTTTATTTGAATAAGTTCAAAATAAAATTAGAATAAATTTTCCAAAAGTATATTACCAAAATAATTTATTAAATTAAATTATTTCAGTTCCGAGTTATTGATAAGTCAAAAAATACACTTGTAGAGAACTCCGTGAATTAACACTACTAGAGAACTCTACAAAGACTTATCGATAATTCATATTGTTAGGTCACACACACTGTAGATGGGGTGAATACAGTGTAAAATACAATCAAATCGAACTTTTAATATTTCAAGTAACAGAAAACAAACTTTATTGAAACAATAAACTCTGTTACAGTATGGAACTGTTACCTCTCAGTGATGAACAAATATCACGAGAGCTGCTAAGGTTACAATGAATAATCTTCTCGAATATGATAACACTTATAGTGTAAACCCTATGTCTGTGTTTATATACTACACAATTACAAGATAATCGCTAATTGATATGGAATATAATTCTGCTTCCTAAAATATATCAATCAGATATCTTTTCTTCCAAGTATTCTATTCTTCATAGAATTCCTTCTTCATGCATATCTCTTCTTATGTTTATCTTGATCTTCTTTCCTTCAATCAGCCACTGTCCTTATTTGAACGTCCTTCAGCACTTAAGTTCTGATATCCATCTTCTGATGATTATCTCCTAATAATATAAGTACTGATATCCTTAAGTCCTGACTTCCAGTATAAGTACTGATTCCCAGTTAAGTACTGATTTGTCCTGTTAAGTAAGATCTGAAAAAACTAAACATAAATCATATTAGCCATGACATTATCAAATATATCTAACAGTCTCCCCCAACTTGTAAATTAGCAAAATATACAAGTTTAACAGATATTTGATGATGTCAAAAACATTAAGTACAAATGCATGAGAATTAGACTAGATAACTACAACTTACAGTCCTTAAAGCTTTACCAATCTTTAATTTCTGTTAACAACTTCAGTCTATACAAACATCAGAATTTAAGCAGTTGTAGATCTTTGACCTGGCTTCATCTTCTGATCTCTCTGATGTCAGGAGTTGTTCTGAGATAGTTTTTCAACAAACATCTCTCAGCATATCTAAGTTCATCAATCATTCTCCTTTTAGCATCTTTAAGCTCTGCATTATCTTCACCAATTTGAAAGATTGCAGCCCTAAGATCATTAATCTTTGCTTTTCTTATAACTTGATCCAGTCTGATCAGATAAGCTTTATCAGACTCAAGATTGAATTCCACAGCCCTGTACCCTAGAAAGGTAGTTATAATTTGAGCAGAATTGGGCTTCATTTCAACTATATCACCCTTGTGATCTCTGTACTTTGGAACATATGTGCTGTCAGACTTAACAGAATAAAGCCTTTTCTGTCTCTGAATCTGATCCTTCAAATAGTTTGCAGCAGTTCCTGTCAATCTGTCATCCACTTGAAGTAAGAATAGTACATGCTCCAATTCTTCAAAATACTTCAATGGAATGGCATTTTGCCTTATATGATAAACCCAACCATCTGTCATGAAGTACAACAAGATGTATTCTTTCAAGTAGTTATGGTAAACCATTTGTACAGATTCCAGTTGATTCAATCTCTCAGGAGTTGCTCCAATACCTGGTTCACTCAAGGAAGTTGGATCATTGGTAGTGTTCTGTATTCTTCTTTCATCAGCACTTCCCAATCCAGTTTTATCTCTTGCTTCCTTTCCAGTAACTACTCTAGCTTCAAAACCACTTGCAGCAGTCTTCAAAGGTTGAGTCTGTTTTGCTTTAGTGAATCCTGGTAGGAGTGTCTTTGGTCTATCTTCTGATATCAAGTTAACTTGAGCTGTCTCAGAGGTTACTTGCTTCTTTTGAATATCAGAACTTACAGCTTCTTGACTCTGAACAACTTGAGCCATGTCAGAGGTTGTTTTAAGAACTTTTCTTGAAGTCAGAGCAAGATCATCCTTTTCATCAGTGATTTCTTCATTCTCAGGAGGCACATAAACCTTGATAGGTTCACCAACCTTTTCTTTACCCTTGGATCTTGGATCTATCTGCGGTTGTGATTTAGCCAATGTTGCTTCAGTACGTGTCCTTTCTTTGATCACAATGCCTTTGAGTTTTGGAAGTGGCTTTTTACCAGAAGCTTCAGATTTAGATGTGACTTTCTTTGATTTAAGTCTGGCTTCTTCTTCCATTAAACTCTCCAAGTCCATTCCTGGATTTTCCTGAAGAAATAACTGTCTTGACATTTCTTCATCAAGATCTAAAAGTTCATCAGAACTTATCCTTTTACCAGTAGCAGAACTTATTCTTTTCCCAGTATCAGAACTTGTCCTGTGACTTGTGATTTCAGCTTTTCTTGATGTGAAACCTCTACCTTGACTATGACCTCTACCCATTCCAGAGCTTCCTTGATCATCCTTTTCATTATCCTTCCCTTTCAGTGTCTTGTCAGTCTTGCATTTGGACTTAATTACTGTCTCCCCCTTTTTCGCATCAGCAGGAAGTAGAAGAGAGACAAGCAATTCCACTGAGGCTTGGATTTTAGTAAGTTGAGATTGCTGAGAAGCTTGATTTGTCAGAATATCATTAATCTGAGCTTGTTGTTTCTCTTGAGTCTTCTCAATATAAGCAATCCTGTCAAAGGTAGGTTGGAAGAACTTTTTCTTATCAATCTTTTGAACTTGTTCCTGTTTGATGAATTCTTCCTGAATCTTGTGTAGCTCAACATGAGTAGTTGAATGAAGACCTTGTAGATGTTTAGTACTCAATGCAGTGACTCTATGCTGGGTTTTGAAATCATCAGAATTTAACAGTTCATCAGCTTTAGTCAAGTGCTCAGCAAGATGCTTTTCATTTGGAACACAGGAAACAAAGTTCCAGTCCTTAGTCCACTCCTGTCCTGCAGGAGTTTCACTCCAAGGCACTGGTGCTTATCTGGTAACAAACTTCTTAACAAGTTCAGACTTAAGAATAGTTTGTTGAGGAGCATGTCCTGAAGGACCTGCTGCATCAGCATCCGCATTTGGAGCAGCATCACCAGTATCTCCAGCATTTGCAGCATCAGAACTTACAGAATCAGTATCTGCTGATAAAACAACAGTGTGAGTAGCAATGGAGGCTTCGGCATCCTTCAATTGCTGATCTGGTTCTAAGTTCTGATCAACAGCCATATCCTGATGCTCACCTAAATTCTGATCATCAGCATCTAGATGCAGAGAAGGTGTAGGAGATAACTCTGGAGTTTGAACAGCATCAGTAACAGGTGTTGGTGAATGATTAGTTGATGTTGAAGCTTCTAAGAAAATTACTTCACGCACAACCAAGTTTTGAACATCAATATCAGCACTTGTGCCTGGATCAACAGGAGATACAGATGGTGTGTTGACCTTTTCAGAAATAGTTTCCTGAGATGGAGTTGATGAAGAAGAAGTGACTTTAATAAATTCCTTTTCCTGTGAGATCAGAGATTCCTGATCCCCTTCCTGAGTTACTACTGCTTCATCATCTGAAACAGGTCTTTTTGCCCTTTGTTTCTTGTATCTCTTTGTAGATTTGGATTCCTTGGGAGTTTCAGGAACTGTCATTCTTCTAAGCCTCTTGAGAAACCTAGATCCCCCAATTCCAGAATCCTTCTGAGAAGTCACTTTCTCAGCTTGTTTAACAACATGTTCTGAAGAAGGAACATGTTCCTCAGTATCAGATTTATCTCTCAAAGCAATCTTCCTTTTCTTTTGAGGTGTTTGAGGAACAGTCTTTGTCCTCTTAGGTTTGGAAGATGAAGGCTTCACAGTAGGTACTGAGGATGAGGATTGAACGGTCTGTGAAGTGGAGAGATAGGATTTGATATATTGCCTGAGGGTTGGTTGAGTAGAATGAGTGGTAGGTGCTGATGGTTGTTGTGGTGTTTGGATGGTTGTTGTTGGTTGGACATCAGAATAAACAGATTTATAAGTATCAAGATCAGCATTTACTAAGATCTGTTTTACAGACTGAGGAATCTGTAAAGGTCTAACCACTGATTTCTTAGTGTCAGCATTTATCAGGTCATTAAAGTAACGTTTTGCAACCTTAAAAGGTGGAGTTGAGGAACTGACTAATTGAGGTTCATCAGTACAAAAAGTATATATAAGTTGACAGAATCTAGCAAAGTAAACAACATTCCTATCCTCTGTCATCCTATCCCCAATAAAACAAATTATAGCAGTTGCAAAATCAAAATGAGTTTGGTTTATAATAGCATACCCGATGTGCTGACTCATAATAGGAATAGCATCAAAATTCGAACACTTGTTCCCAAAAGCTTTAGTGATGCAGTCGAAGAAGAAGCTCCAATCTCTTCTGATATGAGCCCGTTTCAACTGCCCAAGCTTTGCCAAACTCTGTTCATACTCCAAATTGGCCATTAACTCCTGAAGAGCTGATTCCTCTGGAATTGAAAAGGTACATCCTTCTGGGAGATGTAGAGCCTTGCGTATTGTACCAGGAGTGACTGCATATGAAGAATCACCCACTTCGAAAACAATACTGGGAGTGCCATGTGTACCACCATTATCAAAGTGCCCAGTCCGCCAAAATGTCAGAACTTGTTGGCTTAAAAAGACTGAAGGCTGGGTCAATGCATACCCAATCTCACTGTGTGCAAGAAGATCTTGCACAAAATGCAATTTAGATGGAGCTTCAGCATAATCAAGAATTGCAGCATAGTTATTTGGAACAAACTTAGCTCCATCAATGATTAAATCCTTAGGTGCCGTGTGAAAAATTGAGATTTAAGAGTGCCTGTTAGGTGTTTGAGAAAATTTCTGTATGAAAAACCAACGTGAGAAGAAGAAAGAGAATAAAAGCAAGTAGAGAAAAAGTATGAAAGGAAATAAAAGATTAAAAAATCTTCTCTCTGTCTTACTTATACTCTTTTTTTAAAAAAAATTAACCATTGGACACATGTCAGACATGCAGTAATAACGGATAGTTACTGGGCACGAGAAAACAGTAATCATTACTATACCACTTGCCGTTTTTCAAGGAGAAACCGTTCCACTTACCCAGATATTCCATTAATCAAGGTGAAACAGTTTTAATTAAAAATTGAAACCGTTCCCACTAAATTATTTTTCACTGCAACATTAATATTCTGAAAATAAATCAAGTGAAAATGACCAAAATAAATCAGATGAGTAAGTACTGATAAAGTAAAATCAGAACTTAAATTAAAACATAATTTATATAGTCATCAGAATATGAATATTTATCAGGATTTATCAATGCATTACAAAATATCTTAGAGACAAAATCTTGAAACAAAAACAAATTTCATTAATATATCAAGAGAATAAATTCATGAAATTGAAATTACATCAGAATTTATACAAGATTTCCCTAAGCTGCTAAACCTAACATCAACAGCCTTAGTCCTAGCTCAAGAAGCAGGACAAGGCTGATGATGAAGAAAAACAGGAAGAAGAAAATAAATCATTTCTTCTTCCTACTCTCGACAAACAGAATGGCGAGTCGAATGATTCGCTCTTGCTGGCGGAGAGCTTCCAACCTTTCCTCCTCCAATCGCTCCAGATGGCGATGGTAATCCATATAGAAGAACAGGAGGTGGGTGAGTACCTCCTGGGGCACAGAGTCCCATATTTTATCAGGAATGGCAGTGACGTGCCATTCCTACTGCCAATCGGCACAGCTTAGCTCCATATTGAAGGTTTCGTAGTTCAAAAACATGTTGTATCTGACCATGGTGTATTTGATAGAAAAAGTATGAAGGTAAGTTTGTGAGAAAAGATTTGATGGGAAGGCTGTTGTGGAGTGGTTGCTTATATAGGCAAGAGAATGCCAGGAGACACAAAGAAATTTAATGTTGACAGGTAAAATTAATTCTACCTCGTCTCCCCAGACTTGGAAAAAGAAAAACATTCATTGGAAAGAGAAAACATGGTTTTAATGCGCACAAGAAGCAAGTAAAAGTTGACTGTTCATGTACGAGAACCACTATCCCTAAATATAGTGACTGTTAATCTTCCACTTCAACATATCAGGTGTAAACTGAGACTGTTTTTAAATTTTATCCACAAATAAGTCAAGTAAAGAATCAGACTTTAATATCAGAACTTAGACTTATATTAGAACTTAACGGTCATCAGAACATAATTTCTTAACTCGAAAAATGAATGCCTATCTTAGTAAGTCCTCACACAAATTCTGATTTATATTCTTCAGAATTTAATCATCAGAACATGCAATCAGAACTTGTCCTCAGAATTTGTGCAATGTGACACAATAACTGTTCATCTAAAACAACATAGATCACCACAGTGATTTTCATCATTCATATGGAGTGTTTAGTGTGTGCATTAAGCTAAATATCAGACAAGGAGTAAAGTCTGATTCACTTCAGTACATCTTAGAAATAAGGCATAACTAAAACTTTGCTAAAGAGCTGTCATTATTCTGAAACCTGCTGTTGAATTAGTTCATGCATGAGTCCACCTCAACTATTGTGTGCTAATTTTATGCATCTTTTTGAATTCCATTTTACAGTGGCTTCTCAGTGTTAGTGAGTCACAACTGCTCATCAGAATTTATGCTATTATCAGAGTATTTCTCCAGTAATCATAGAGTGTGAAAAGTCACCAAGAAAATATTTTATTTGCTTTTCTGATGCATATTACTTAATACCAGCAATGCACTTGGGTCTTCCCTTCCACATTTTTACTCTAGATCTCAAAGGAGTACCTGATTTTTAATCCTTGATTCTTTTGCTTTTTCTTTTGATAAGTGAGGTTTATAAGCACTTAGTACATTCAACAGATTTACTAGCATCAGAACTTAACAGATGAGTAGCATTATTCTAGTTTGTGACTTAGTAATAAGATAGATAAAGTAAACTCAACTA